>NW_003852841.1:16567-17847 GCF_000181295.1 Otolemur garnettii | reverse complement strand
AAGCTAATTACAAAAAAAAAAAAAAAAAGGAAAATTTGAAGATATGGCAAAGGTGGACAAGGCCCGTTATGAAAGAGAAATGAAAACCTATATCCCTCCTAAAGGGGAAACCAAAAAGAAGTTCAAGGATCCCATTGTACCAAAGAGTCCTCCTTTGGCCATTTTCTTGTTCTGTTTTGAGTATCACCCCCAAATCAAAGAATATCGCAGCCTATCCATTGGTGATATTGCAAAGAAGCTGGGACAGGTGTGGAATAACACTGCTGTGGAGGACAAGTAGTCTTATGAAAAGAAGGCTGCAAAGCTGAAGAAAAAATACAAAAAGGATATTGTTGCATACTGAGCTAAAAGAAAGCCTGATTCAGTGAAAAAGGAAGGCATCAAGGCTGAAAAAAGCAAGGAAGAGAAGGAAGAGGAGGAAGACAAAGAGAAGGATGAAGATGAAGATGATAATGATGAATAAGTTCGTTCTAGTGCAGTTATTTTTTCTTGTCAATAAAGCATTTAACCCCCCTGTACACAAATCACTCCTTTTAAAGAAAAAAACTGAAATGTAAGACTGTGTAAGATTTGTTTTTAAACTATACAGTATCTTTTTTTGTATAGTTAACACACCACCGAATCTATCTTTAGATAGCCCTGTCCTGGTGATATTTTCAATAGCCACTAACCTTCCGTGGTACAGTATGGGGTGTACCAGTACAATTTCTGGCATGGAAATTTAAATCAGGTTCTTCTTGGTGCACAGTATAAATTAGTTATATATAGGAATAGTAGTTTTTTCTTTATTCTTTTTTAAATTAAATCATAGTGGTGTACATTAATGCAATCGTGGGGTACAATGTGCTGGTTTTATATACAATTTGAAATATTTTCATCAAACTGGTTAAAATAGCCTTAACAGCATTTTCTTAGTTATTGTGTTAAGACACTTATATTCTACACCTAGTAAATTTCACATATACACTTGTAGGATGTATTGTAGGTGTGGTCTCACCAATTACTCTCCCTCCACCCATCCTCTCCCCACCCTTCCCTGCACTCTTCCCTTTCCCCTTCTTCTTGGGCTATAACTGGGTTATAGCTTTCATAAGAAAGGTATAGATTGGTTTTATAGTAAGACTTAGTACATTGGACACTTTTTCTTCCATTCTTGAGATACTTCACTATGAAGATTATGTTCCAGCTCCATCCATGTAAAATGTAAGAGGTAAAGTCTCCATCTTTCTTTAAGGCTGCATAATATTCCATGGTGTACATATGCCACAATTTATGGGTTG
>NW_003852841.1:7201-13852 GCF_000181295.1 Otolemur garnettii | reverse complement strand
GTTCTGTAGATGTCTGTTAAATCTAAATGTTGAATGGTTAAGTTTAAATCTAAAATTTCTTTGCTAAGCTTCCTGTTGGAGGATCTATCCAACACTGCCAAAAGAGTGTTAAAATCTCCAACTATTATGGAGCTGGAGGAAATCAAACTGCTCATGTCTGTTATAGTGTCTCTTATAAATTGACGTGCATTCTGGTTGGGTGCATAAATATTAATTATTGAAATCTTATCATATTGAGTGTTACCCTTAACAAATATGAAGCGACCATCTTATCTTTCCTTACTTTTGTTGATTTAATGCCTAATGTATCTGCGAATAAAATTTCAATACCTTCTTTTTTCTGATTTCTATTTGCCTGGAATATAGATGACCATCCCTTTACCCTGAGTCTATATTTATCTTTTAAGGTAAGATGAGATTCTTGTATGCAGCAGATATCTGGCCTGAGTTTTTGTATCCAATCAGCCAATGTGTCTCTTTAGAGGATAATTTAAGCCATTCACATTAATTGAGAATATTGATAAGCCTGGTAGAATTTTGGGTTTCCAGTTTTTCCAAAGTCCAGTGGATATTTTTAATCCTTTTGTCACTGTGGCAGTTGGAATTTGATCAAAAGTTTCTTAATGAGTTTACTTTTGTTGTGGAGGATTGTGCTGGTCATTATGGAGGATAGGTCTGAGAATATCCTGGACGGCTGGTTTGGTTGCAGCAAATTTCTTCAACATGTGAATGTCATTAAAGTATTTAATTTCTCCATCATAAATGAAACTCAGTTCAGCTGGGTACAGGATCCTGGGTTGAAAGTTATTTTGTTTTAAGAGTCCATGACCACCCTCTTCTAGCTTGAAAGGTTTCAACAGAGAGATCTGCAGTCATTCTAATATTCTTCCCCTTGTAGGTTATGGTTTTCTTACATCTGGCTTTTTTCAGAATTTTCTCCTTCTTATTAACTTTAGTGAAGTTAATTATGATGTGTCTGGGGGATCTCTTATTTAGGTTGAGTTGTGCTAGAGTTCTGAAACTGTCTGCTATCTGAATTTCAGAATCTCTTTGCATGTCTGGAAAGTTCTCCTTCATAATCTCATGAAGAAGGGCCTCTGTGCTTTGTGAAGCAACTTTGTCACCTTCAGGAAATCCTATAAGGTAAATACTAGTTTTCTTCAAATTATCCCAGAGCTTTCTGAGAGAATAATCCATTTTTGCTCTCCATTTCTCTTCCTTTTTGAGGGCTTGGGAGCCTTCAAAAGCTTTGTCTTCAATGTCAGAAATCCTTTCTTCTGCCTGTTCCATTCTGTTACTGAGGGATTCTCTTGTATTTCTCAGATCTTTGAGGGCTGCAAATTCTTATCTCAATGTTTCAAAATCTTTAATGATTTTGCTTTTGAATTCATTGAATTCTTGATACAACTTTTAAATTTCTCCTTGAATTTCTAATTCTAACTTTACCTCCAGTCTATTAATCTTATTTGCAATCCAAATTCTGAATTTGATTTCTGACATCTCAGCCATTTGTCTATGAATGGGTTCTTTAGTTGTGTTTCCCATATCGTTCCTTGGGGGAGTTGATCTACCTTGGTTATTCATGTTACTAGAGTTTGTCCACTGATTCCACCCCATGATTATTTTATATAGTTTAGCTAGTTGAGCAGATAAGGTGAAGTTGTGTTGAGGCGCTCCTTGTCTAGTGATTAACCAGCCCTTTGCCCAAGAGATGTGATTGGTTTCTGTACCTTTTCCCCTAGAGCTTTGCAAAGGACCCGTACAGTGCTACGGTCTGAGACACTGGTGACTTACTTGGTGTGGTGGGGCTATATGGCTCTCTTTTGTTTTCAGCTGGTCTCTGTCCTACCCTAGGGAATTAGTTACTCTGGGTTGAAGTCTCAGCTATGTAGAAATACCAGAAATTAGGGCACCCTGCCCCCACCATGGGCAACAACCGGAAAAGGAAAATTAAACTTTCCGGCTTGGCGCCTGTAGCTCAAGCGGCTAAGGCGCCAGCCACATACACCTAAGGTGGTGGGATTGAATCCCCAACCCGGGCCTGCCAAACAACAATGATGGCTGCAACCAAAAAATGGCCAGGTGTTGTGGCGGGCGCCTGTAGTCCCAGCTACTTGGGAGGCTGAGGCAGGAGACTCGCTTGAGCCCAGGAGTTGGAGGTTGCTATGAGCATGATGCCATGGCACTCTACCCAGGGGGATAGCTTGAGGCTCCGTCTCAAAAAAAAAAAAAAAAAGAACATTAAACTTTCCCACAAGCACATACCCAGGGTATCACTTTGGATAGTCCTTGGGTGATTGGTCCTGTCTGAGAGATCCAAATCAATTGTACCAGTCAGTACCTGGTCTCAAGTGAGGGAGTTCAAATGGTCTCCAGCAACTAGATAGCAGGGGTCTGCTGGCAGCTTTAGAATGACATGTTCTGGTGCTCCATGGAATCAGAAGGACCCCTCCCCCCAGCATATAAATTAGTCTGGGAAGGTTGATGCCTCCTTCCCCACCTTGCACCTCTATCACATCCAGTCACTTGTATCCCTTCAGGGCTATGATCAAGTTCCCTCCAATGAGTAGAAGCTCCAGAGGTTTCAGCCTGCCTGAGTGATAGACACCTTGTGTCTCCTTGGCCAGGCCTCTGTACTCTGCCACCATTTGGCAGGGGAAGCTGAGGCCTGACAACCTCGGGTGGTTAATGGAAGCTGAGGCAGTTCATTCAGTTCTACCCTTGCCCCTGATTGATGTTGCTGACACTTATATTTGCACAGAATTTGTAATTCTGTCCTGGCTATATTCCCCTGTGGACTAGGTACTGTTTGAGTTCACAGATACTGTGACTCAGCCCTGGTCTGTGCCACTGCCTGGAGCTGGTGTTTCTTTTTCCCCTGCAGTCTGTGTTGGGGCGGGTGCGGTTAGAGCTCACACTCGGCTCAGAGTTCCAGCTTCTTTCCACCTGCCTTTGTCTCAGTATGGTCCCCTGAGGGCCAGGTGTTTCTTAGGCTCACTAAAGCAACGCTTCTGACTCAGCCCCGCCCTGGAAGTCATTCCATTCTGCGCCTGTGTCTTAAATTCTGTCTGCTGTGTTCTGCTCAGGCCATTACTGCTTCAGGCATACCCTTTGCTCATGGGGCCTACGTTACCATCCCAGATCTATTCCACCAGTGTCTCCTACTGGAAAAGATGCCCAGCTTTCTCTGGTTGCCCAGAGAGACAGAGAGTGTCCTTTCAAAATATCCCCAGGGGTGTGAGCCCTATTGTTTCCACTGCTGCTCTGTGCCAAGGGGGCATTGCCTCTCTCTTTCCCATATGGTTCCTTTAGTCCACTGTTTTCTCCGCACCCCCATGCCGCTGAATCAGCACAGACCTGCAATAGCCCACACCCTGTCCACACCTCTTGAGAAAATGCCCAGGAATCTGGACTTCATGGGGGAAAGGCTTCAAGACCTTGGGGTGAGAGTGGAGGGGAGTGCTGGGAGTTCAGAATTACAGGTAGAGAATATGTACAGTTTTATACACTTTTATGCCTGGCAAGAGAGTGCCATGGCACCCTAATAGGGGAAGGAGGTCCAGGTTTTAGAGGGTCTCTCCTGTGGGATATAAATGGGAGGACATTTGAACTCTCCTTGCTTGTTTGTAGAAAGTATACTGTGAGCTATTCTCATGGGGGAGGGGACTCCCATCTGCTTGCTGATGAATTTTGTACCTATTGTTTGTATCTTTGGGGTTGCAGCTCACCTCAGCAGGGTTAATGTGTGTTCTTTAACCTTCTCTCTCGGCTCAGCTCCAAACCATCTTCTTACTTGCTAAAATTCTGTCCTTTGACTCTCCTTCTGGATGAGACCCTCTGTGGAAAGCTGGCTCCAGTCAGCCATCTTGCCTCTGCCCTAGATGGTAGTTTTTTTCATCTTCTGTTGTCTCTGATGCAGCTTATACAAAATAATTGTTCTGTTAACTGAATACCACTATATAATTACCCCCCAAAAATGTTGCAGCTGTTTTACTGACATTCTGAATGCTTCTATGTAAATACATTTTTTAAATTAAAACAAATACAGTACTTCTATTTATATAGCATTTACATTTTATTACGTATCATATATGATCTAGAGATGATTTAATCTGGAAGATACAGGTAAATTATACAAAAATGCTATATCATTTTATATAAGGGACATAAGCATCCTCAGATTTTGGTATCCATGGGAATTCCTGGACCAATTCCCTGTGAATACCAAGGATGAATACATTCACATTTTACTGCAAAAAATAATTTGGAATGCACACTCACACACACACTCCAAACCAAAGTTTAAGGAAATATATGAATCTACTTAAATTCATTGTAAATTTCTTATATATTGGTGTGTAAATTTGTACATAATTTTTCTGCTAGACTCAGTTTTCATGAGACTAATAGAGAACCCTCAGTTTATTTTACTCTCCTTCTTCCCTTTTTTTGTTTTGTTTTTCTCTCATTCACCCATCTTCTACAGCTTACCTACTAAAGGTTTCAGTTTGAAGGCAGCAACCCTAAAACCCTGTTCTACTTTACCCTAGCAGGGAATTTTCTGAATATTTGATTTTGTTTCCTACACTTATTTATTTTTTGCCTTCAGTTACATCTCTTTCCAATAGAAAGGCTGCAGTTATTTTCAAAAGAAAATGATAAATTTTCAGTTGAAGGAAAACTGTGTTTTATTTTTATGAGCTGAAGTTCATTGTTGAGTCTGAGCAAAGGATAAACATTTAAGAGGCATCATTTCCTTGCCTCTGGGTGTGAAGCAATTTAGGGAGGCAAAGTTGATTCAAAATTTTTTAAATTCCAAGGCAGTTACAGTTGGCAAAATTATCTTTTGAGTTGTTTCACCTGAAACAATCCAGACACCCAAGAATAGGTTTCATAGGTTAGTCTTCATCGCAACATGGTATACTGCAGATGAAAATGTATTTTTCAGCACAATCAAAATGATAATTTTTTCAATATGTTTCTTGAAGCTGCCTTCACCACAGAAGACAATAGCATATATAACTGTATTTTTGCCAAAGCCACATTAGTCAGGACTGAAACACAGTCCATTCTTCCTGGCATTTATAACATTTGTTCTCCTTGTATTTCTATATATCCACAACTTTGTTAGATGCCAATAAGGCATATAAATCTCTGAAATGGAACTATAGTATAGTAATTTAATTATTTTAACACACTGTTTGGCTTTGTTCTGGTAAATTAAAAGATATATACAGTAACTAGAATGAAGAATGTCTAGAAGTTGATTTTCGTTTTCTGTGAAAACAACACAGAGTTTATAGTAAAAAACCTCAGGATGTGATGGCCTTGGGCAAGATATTTCAATTATGAGGCTCAGTGTTCTCATCTATTAATTCAGGGTCATGATAGCTCCTTCAGACTTCCTTTGGAGGTTTGAATGAGACAATATATATAAAGCAATTAGCACAGACCCTCATAGAAAAAAAATCAAAAACTGGCTATTTTTTAATAAAGTTATTATAATCAAAATAATAGTAACATATTTTACTTCTCTTAAGGCAGATACAAATTCCAGGACTTATTGTAGTCAAAATCGGTCACTGGAAACATTACTACATACTTTTGCTTGCAGATAGTGCAATTGAGGTGGTGAATAAACTAGATATGATAAAAAGCAGATGGGGATAAGAGTGTAGTATGGACAACAGATATGATTAAGATGAACAAAGACTTAAAAGTCTTTATGTGGAAGACAGAAAATTTAAACTGTTAGCATTATTCTGACCTACAATTATAGAGAGTAGAATGTTTTCTGCATGATGCTCATATGAACAATAAAACACAAATATAGTCTAATAAAGGAGTAGGCTGGTACTTTACCTTGGAAGTGAAAACAATGTAATCTAAAAATTTGTACCCTAATATTAATTTGAAATAAAAAATTATAAAGAATATTAAACTAAAATATAAAATAAAATAAATGAGCATTTTGTGTATGAGAAAGTCTTTCCCAATGCAGGTATCAAGCAATGAAAATTACACAAGGAGCAAAGTTGGTTATCCCTTAGTGTATTTCATGCAGGCATAGAGTAACTTCTACCTTGGGAAAATGGATCCATTACAAACAGCTAGATGATGAGGAGAGAGGTGAAGCAATATATTCTTTCTCCCCATCAGCATATCCTCTTGAGGTCTATTGCAATGGAGAGAATCAAAGCATTTTTGTTTGTTTTTATGTACAATTTCCTTCCTGGTAGATGTCAAGAACAATAATTCTACACCTCACTAGGTTTGCCTATTCATTTGATCATTCACGATTATTTGTTCTAGTTCCTTGCTTGTTCCTGTATACACAAAGGTGAGTGAGATATAGGACTTGCTCATGAGCATAATCAGGTGGGAAAGGTGGAGTTGTAAATCCCTAATTACAATATAATAAAACGGTTAGAGAGATGTGTACAAAGTGCCATTTGATCTGAAAAACAAAAACAACTGGCCATTTGGCACTGGAGATTAATTCAGGATAGATACCAAAGAGAAGGTGTTCTCTGTACAATATGCTAAATAATGTACAGTTTTTCTGATATGCCAAGAGTGGTGGGCAAGAGTTGCAATGCTAGTTGGTGGGTTGGCTGAAAAACACTATGGAAACATGGAAAAAAAAAAAAA
>NW_003852841.1:0-4414 GCF_000181295.1 Otolemur garnettii | reverse complement strand
ACCATTGGCCCTAAAGAGAATGAACCACTATTTCCTTGTTTGGCCCATCTGTAGTCATTTGTGTTTCCCACTGGTCACACACATTGCTGATGCAGTCAATGACCTCAAAAAATGAATAGATCCAAAGATGAAAATAGATGTACCTGTTTAAAACAGGTCAAGGAGCAAGTGGGAATCAAGTGTGAATCACAAGCAGATGTTGATGGCATTTCAATGAGACTAGTACTTCCAAACCACAGGGCTGTCAACTCAATTGCTAGATTGTTGTTTTTAAAGAAAAGACATTTATAGGGAATTATTTATGTAGAGCTAATTTAAAAATATAAAGCACTTTATATAGCTAATTATTTTAAATGAAAATCAGATTTATTTTAAAATTTAAGTAATGATAGATTGACAAATGGATGTCTAGGGTCATTTGATTTTAAGAGGCAGATGTGTCATAAATACTTCTGATACATCACTACTATTCTATGTGCCAAGGTTGTGCTAGTTTCACACACCATTTGCATGTAGTCTTAATGACAAAGGCAACATAAGTAGATTGGAACCAAATTTCAGATGAAGATACACAGGTTCAGAAAAGACAAAGTATTTTCCAAGGTTAAAGTTACACAGTTAGGTAATCACTCAAGTTTAGTTGTCATTAGATTACATCACCTCTCTCAAGTATTAGCTACACATAGTTGGATAAAAAAATATAGAGATTAATCATATACAGAAGATATAGTAAAGGCTCACACTCAATTGATTTAATTCAGACTTTGAAAGATCTATGTCAAATAATACAAAGTGACAGGAAATGAACATGAAAATCAGACTTTCAAGGACTGGCTGTTGAAGTATGAGAAGTGGCCAGAAACTGAGGTTTGTTGGAGGGGTTTTGGATGGATTAGGAAAGCTACCACCCTCATGCCAAGGCTTTTTAAAAAAAATATTATCCCTGAACAACACTGTAGAGGAAAAAAATAAGCTCAATAATTATGGTGATGATAATAATAATAATAACCAAAGCCTATATTGGTTTGTATTTCTTCATTCACCTGTTTTTTCATTCATTTATTTTTCTATTAATTTGTTAAGGCTTTATCCAGAGCTTACTCTATACCAACATAATTGTGATATTCAGGGATGGGATAGGGACATAGTTCAGAAAGGTAAACTGAAGAACCTATTGTTAAAGTAGGGGTGGTGATATCAGGTGACAGAGAAAGTGGGTATCTACTTAGATTTGGGAGAATAATAGAAGTTCCATTTGATCAAACTGAAACCTGAAAGAAAAGTAGGAGTTGGCTAGAAAAGCAAGGGATGGATGCTAGGAGGGCCTACTAAGAAAAGGGAGAAACAAATATAAACAAATATGTACCCCATAAAATATAAATATAAAGCATAGCCAGATGTTCAGAGAACTTCAGGAGGTTGAGTTGCATGGAACATGAGGACAGAAATGTGACTGAGGGTCATGCTAAGTAACCTCTATTTTATCCTGTCCACAAAGGAAAAAAAAAGTGTGAGGCTGAGGACAAACTTGATAAGAAAATGGGTTTAGGAAGGTGATGCAAGCTTTGGTGAAGAAACTGGTTTACCTGCTAAAGCCTTGAAAGACAGGAGATAATGTGGGTTTTGCTGTTATGGGGTCAGGATAATAAGGAAGAATGAAAAGATACTCCCCTTATAAATACATAAAGACATATATAAATATATATATGTGTGTGTGTGTGTGTATATACATACATATATATATATTTTTTTTTTTTTTTTTAATGAAGTTTCAGATTCTGTTGCAAAATAAGTTTCTGGTACTGAATGTGAAAATATTATTTTATTTCTTTCCCTAAAATGGTGCATACTGTGTTCTTTGTGAACAAAATACAGTGGATCATTGCACAGCACCTTCCTTCCACCACAATTAAATTAGAAGATTATTTTCTCATTTCTGCTTCTGGAAAGACATGTTTTTTCTATGTGTTCTATGTGGCCTGGAGGGAACTGGCCCTCTTTGAACAGACCGAATGACCCTTTCCTCTGGGAGGCAGGATCTTTGACCTCGAGGCTCATGTAGCCTTTGAATGACTGCCAAGATGCTGTTAGCATCCCCTGGAGAAAGATTCTCCAAGATCTAGGAAAGATGCGGAGGTATTTTCAACACGTTCAGAAATATTTATCGGTGCAGAAACTGAGTGTTTGGAGGCCATTGCAATGAAGAGGAAACTTGAGCTGACAATAACTGACATTTGGTTGAGGATTTTAATGCAGGACAGGCATTGCTTTCAACATTTTATAGAGAGTTTCTTACATTATTCTGACAACTTGTGAAGTGCTGTATCAGTTAGGGTCCAAGCAGAAAATACTTAGCATACACAAATTAGGGGAATTTGAGGAGAGATAAATCAAAGTGCTGCTTGCAACTGTGTGCCTAAGATGTAGAGAAACCAAAAAACATAGGACAGTATCCCTGGATTAGAAACACGTAGTCTCTCTTATCACCAAGAAGGTTAAAAGGGCAAATACCAGTTACCAGTAAGCAGTAACTGAAACCACATGCAGAAAAGAGAGGGTAAGGGGCCCAGGTAATGGGGCTGTTAGGGACAGACAGCAGGTACAGGAGGTCAGCCCAAAGCAGGTCGAACAGTTTAACATCTTCATCATAAAGGGGAGTGACTTTAGGAGGCCAATGAACATCCATGAAAATCTAGCTCTTAACAATCACAAGGGAAGGAAAGGAGGTTAGAAACTTTTCCAGGTTTGGAGCATGCCCAGAACTGGGAACTCGTCACTTAATCTAACCTTTATCCCACTTAATTAGTGGGATAAAAATCACATCCACCAGTGGCAAGACAGTTTACAATTGCCATGGCAACTCCTAGAAATGACCCTGTAAGGTGAAAAATGGGAAGGGCATTAAGTTCTAAGAACTTCCCACTTCTTTCTAAGAAAAATGAAGACTATTCCTCCTATTGCTTAGAATAACATTAGACATAAGTATAAGAGTATAGCTGAGTTAGGACCCCAGTGGTGCCTTTGCTTTATTTTTCTGCCTTTGCAGTAAAGATTCTCCTGTGAACTAAGTGCATCTGTGTTGGATCTGTCACTGACTTGATATCAGACCCCATGATTGGCCCTGGGAGACAAGGACCAGGGAATTCCGAGCCTTTCCTGACATGAGCTGAGAACTAAGGTAAATGGATACAGATGCTTTGATCTTGCAAAAAAGCCAGAGCCAATGGAATCAATACTGCATTGACCAGGTTATCCAAAGAAACAATAGGAGATATCTCTCTGTATCATATGTAGATATAGATATATAGGGAGATAATTATAAGATTGATTTAAAATATTTATACACACACACGTATTTATTTTAAGGAACTGGTTTATGTGATTTTAGAGACTAGCCAGTCCCAAATGTGTAGGACAGATCAGCAGGCTGACACTTCAGACAGAAGTCAATTTTAAATCTTCCATCTATAATTTGTAGATCAGGCTTAAAAGCTAGAATCTTAAGCTTCATTTCAATAACACAGTTCAGAGGCAGAATTCTTTCTTCTCTGCATCAGTTTTGCCTTTTAAAATCTTCAACTGATTGGACAAGGCCTACCCACGTTAGCAAGTTTAATCTCCTTTACTTGATGTCAGCTGATGATGTATGTTAATTATGGTAGAACCTCCATAACCTCTGTATGTTGACCAGTTTGTTATAGTTCTGTGAGGGGTAACTTGTAAAGGTTCAACTATATAGCTACAAAATATCTTCACAGTAATATCTAGAACAATTTAGAATAAGCAAATGGGTACCATAGCTTACCCAAATTGAAACATGATTTTTTTTTTTCATTTTTAAGAAATTAATTGAAATGGAATTGTATGGGTGTTTTTTTAATTAAGTCATATACACATACTGGTAGATCATGTATACATTAATGCATTTATAGGGTATAATGTGCTGATTTTATATATAATTTGGAATGCTTAGATCAAATTAGTTAATATAGGGTTTCACCTCATTTAATTATTGTGTTAAGACATTTATATTCTATACTTAGCAGATTTGACATGTACCATTGCAATATGTTCCAAGGGGTGTGGTCCCACCAATTACCCTCACTCCATCAAGGCTCCCCCCTCCCCTCCTATCCCCCCTCTTCTTCCCTTCTACATCCTGGGCTATAGTTGTGACTTATCTTTCATATGAAAGTGTGAGTAATTATAAATTGGTTTCATAAAAGTACTGAGTACTTTGGATCATATTCTTCTTAGTAAAGTATCTCAAGAAAGTAAGAGGGGGGGATTCTGGGAAGATGGCCGACTGGTAGCAACCCTGGTCAGAGGCTCCTGAACAAAGGAAGAAAAACTGGTTGGAATCAGAATCTATGAAGTCAAAGACGGGGAGCTGAGCCCAGAAAGAAGTTCGGCA
>NW_003852840.1:44793-79914 GCF_000181295.1 Otolemur garnettii | reverse complement strand
GGTTCAACATACACAAAACAATAAGCTTGATATAACATGACAGCAATGACAAAAGCCATATGATCATCTTAATAGATGTGGGAACATTACTTAAAAGAATTCAGTATCATTTCCTAATAAAAACTATCAACACATCAAGTATAGAAGGAATATACCTCAATGCAGTAAAGGGTATATATGGCAAGCCCACAACTAACATTATACTCAACAGAGAACAGTCAAAAGTTTGTCCTCTAAGATCAGAAACAAAACAAGGGGGCCCACTCTTGCCATCTGTATTCAGTACTCTACTGCAAGTCCTTACTAGAGCCATTGTGTGGTTGAGGGGTAAGAAAAAGAAAGAAAGGAGGAGTTGGAGAGAAGAGGGAAGGGAAAGGAAGGAGAAAAAAAGAAAACA
The DNA here is from genome assembly GCF_000181295.1 of Otolemur garnettii. Classification (NCBI taxonomy): domain Eukaryota; kingdom Metazoa; phylum Chordata; class Mammalia; order Primates; family Galagidae; genus Otolemur; species Otolemur garnettii. Next base: position 79,517 of record NW_003852840.1, on the reverse strand, counting down.
AGAAAGAAAGGGAAATAAAAGAATATGAAAGAAGGAAGAGGAGGAGAAGAAAGCATCCAAATCGAAAAAAATGAAGCAAAATTTTCTTTGTTCACTGGTGACATAATCTAATCTTATCTGGAGGAAAAAACTCTAAAGACTCCACCAAAACACTGTTGAAAATGATAAATGAATTCAGTAAAATTGGGAGATATAAAATCGACACACTAATATCAGTAGTATTTCTATACACCGGCAGTGAGCTATCTGAGAGAGAGAGTCAGAAAGCAATCCCATTTACAATAGCATCAAAAATAAAAATAAAAAATCCTTAGGAGTAAATATAACCAAAAAGGTGAAAGATCTGTACATGGACAACTATAAAATATTAATAAAAGAAATTGAAGATAACACAAATAGATGGACAGATAACCCATGTTCATGGATGAAAACTATAATTAATATCATTATAAAACTATAATTGATATAGTTAAAATGTTTATAGCACAAAATGTTCTACAGATTCAAAACAAATCCTATCAAAAATGCCAATGTCATTTTTCACAGAAATAAAAGCATGAAGCCTTTTCCTTTTTTATGACAGTTCTAAAAAGTAAAATTGTTCGTGCAGACTGATTAGAGTGAGAGAGTTTGTGTGTTTTCTCAGGGGACCTGAGGGTATTGGTACTATTTTTATTTCCCAGTAAAGAGGGTAAGATACTGCTTTGAGAACTCATTATGCTGAACTTGTTATCACTGGCCCTTGCAGCTTGCACTAGCCTGCTAGGCAAAGAAGCTGATTTGTGAGTTTTCTTGTCAAATCCTTTGCAGCCTGCAGGTAAGTTATTTGAAAGTACTTTTTTTCTTTCTGCTTTCTTCAAAAAGAAAACAACAGCAACACACGCCAACTGGCTCACCTAACAGTTTAGAAAGACTGAAAGTCTATCCCTTCCTATGCACTGTACCTCCCAAACCCTTCCCTTGAATTACAAAATAATATATGGTAATATTTTTGTTTTATTTAATTCTAAAGTATTAATAAAATATTTAGTTCCTTAAACTAAAGATAAGGATTGGAGGTTAAAAATGAAAGTTTGTAGTTTTCCAAGGAACTTACTTTATTTATTGTTTTATAATCTTCTATACATATTCTCCATAGTGGCTGTACTATGTTACCTTCTGAGAAACACTGTATTGAGAGGTCCTTTTCCTCCGCATCCTTAACAGCATTAGTGAATTTTTTGTTTGTTTTTTTGATAATCACCATCCTAAACTGAGGGGAGATGCTACCTCATTGGGGTTTTGATTTGCATTTCTCTGATGATCAGTTGTGGTAAGCTTTTTTTTCACATATTGTTTAGTCTTTTGTATATCTTCTTACTCAGCATTTATCTACAGGAAAGAAAATCAGTGCAGGCAGTCCCCAGCTTACAAAAATATGACTTAAGTACAACTCCCACTTATAAACAGAGTCTATTACAGTAAGTCCCTGAGTTACAAACATCTCACACTCACGAATGGAGGCTATGACAGGTCAAGGTAAATGTACCCATTCCAACTTACATGCCAATTCCATTTAGGAACAAACCTGAAGACCCTATCTCATTTGTAACCTGGGGACTGCCTGTACATTGAAAGATATCACATGGGCCACCTTCATGTTTATTGCAGGGCTAATCACAATAGCCAGGATATGGAATCAAATAACTTACCTGCAGATGCCAGATGAATTGATAGAGAAAATGCAGGCTATACAGCCAATGCATATTGGATACGAGTCTGCCATTTAAAAAAAAAAGAAGAAAATCTTGTCATATGTGGCATGGATACAACTAAAGCATGTTATGTAAAGTAAAATAAGCCAGTAACAGAAAGTTAAATGCATATGATACTCCTCGTATGTGGGCACCAAATAAAAGGATATCTTATAGAAGCAAAAAGTAGAACAGAGAATACTAGAGGTAGGGAAGAGTAGGAGGAAAGAGAGATAGGGAGAGATTTGTTAAAAGATACAAAACTACTACTAGAAGAAAAGAATAAGTTCTAGTGTTCTATAGCACTATAGGCTGAGTACATTTGACAATGCTGTTATGTATTTTCAAATAGCTACAAAGAGGATATTTAACACAGCCTACACAAAGAACTAAGAAGTGTTTCAGATGATGGATATGCTAATTACCCCAGTCTGATCACTATACATTATATATCACAGCACTCTGTACCCTATAAATAGATACAATTATTTTATCATCTATTAAAAAGTTTAAAACTATTAAAAATATTAAAAGGGAAGTTTTAAACATTAAGGCAATAGACAAGAGGGTGGGAAGTCAGAAACATGAAATCAGCAAAGATTATGGTAGGTGATGGTCAGCGTGGCCGTGACGCAGTGACTCACAGGCCAAGCTAACAAAATTGTTATGCTAAAAATAAAAATAGACACTAAGCCTAGGGTCAGTGGAGCGTCAAAATGTTCTTTCCACTCCCTCTAATGTTAAAAGTATAACTTTGACCCAAAAAAAAATCAGAACTAGAATACATCCTGGTTGCTCCCATTCTTGGACACATGGAGTCATGTTCAGTCCTACAGAAGTGGCTGAGTAAACCTCATCCACTTAATCTTAATTCACTGCTTTACTTAATCTTCATTCATACAGAAGTGGCTGAGGTTTACTCAGCCAAATTTTGATCTTCATTCACTAAAATCTCTTATTCTGTTGCCTATGTACTGGGATAGCACAATTTGGAGGGAAGTTTGTTGTCCTTATTTATGGGAACATGGTAAAAATGAGAATTGACCCAGTTGCCTATTGTGCTAGGTTGCCCCAGCCTGCAGCTGGACAAGAGAAGGGGTGTGAAGGGCCAACAAGCTGGCAGCTGTGGTGGTTCGCACAACGCGGCTATCAAACAGGAGGTCTTACAGGATGCGTTTTGAGCATAAGTAGACAAAATGGTGACTATTCCTTATGGAAGCTAAGTAAAGAATTCCCAAGCTCATGAGAAATTTTCTTAAATAATTAGAATTATAAAGAGCATAAGTACAGCTGAAGCCAGACAACCCTGCTTATAATAGTGCTGTGACAGTCCCATAAGCCATCTCCATTCCTACTGCAGAGGGATTTCCATATAAGATAAATGGCTCATGCTTGCACTTAAAAATAAAACTTCAGTGTGAATATTACATACACGTATCTATGTGTGTCTGTATATGTAAAATCCCTAAACACCTCACACCATTTTCTTATACAGAGGAGTCGTACTCTGGAGCTCAGCTAGTCACACAAAACGGCCACTCAAGGTGTGTTCTACAAATTAAAGTATTAATTTAATACAAATTTCATTATTTCCTCAGTAGAAATACTGGATATGTCATTTTAAAGCCATACATGGGAAAATTTGGATTTGTACAAATATCTTTAAGTCTGTTAAAAAACATATTTGCAGAAGTTTTTTTATATCTTTTATAATTAGATAAATACTGAAAATCTATTTCAACAGAGACTTAAATACAATTCATTGAAGCTCTATAAACTCTTTGTAATTGCTATCTGGATGTAGCAAACAGGTTGATAACTTTCTTACATCAGTTTCTATGAATGCAATCATCAAGGGATGTTAAGAGCTAATGTATGGGAGAAAAACATCATTTGTAACAAAAACCATTCCAAGACAGATGAACCACTCTGACACATAACTAATAAGTGATAATTTATCACCAACCTCCTCATTAACAAATATTCACTGGGCCCATCGATGGTGTGCATATGCTTTGTACAAGATTCCTTTAGGTTCTTGGCAGTCTAAATTCCCTGAAGACCCTAAAGAGGAGGAAAGATTTATAAATATCTTAGAAACAGAGAAAAGTTATTATTGATTCAGAAATTTAACATTTGGCATTCTAAGTAGGCCACAACTATTTCTGGCATATACATAGCATGATGCAGATTTTAAAAAAATTATATATAAAGGTAGTGAACTTCCTACAGTTACCATTTAGATAATAGGATTTAGCCAATGTCTATATGTTGTTTATGTTAAATTGTTCAAGATAATGTGTTTGTTTTTGATTTATTTTACTTTACATTATTTTATCCTTTAGCATAGGAATATCACTTAGGTGGGTTTTATCAGTCAAATCTATCAAGTCATTTTGTCTGTTTTAATAATAAAATTAGGGCAATTCTTAAAAGATTACCAGTCTCACATGGATTAGGACCTTACACCATCACACAGACACAAACACACATACAAACAACATCATGCTATATTATTGGCCATGCTGGGTCTCTGCTATCCCAAACAAATACGTAGCTATTACTAAATAAAAGGCAACCAGTCTCTGGGCACAGTGGCTCATACCTATAATCCTAGCACTTGGGAGGCCGAGGTAGGTGGATTCATGGGTTCAAGACCAGCCTAAGCCAAAGCGAGACCTTGTCTCTAGAAATAACCGGGCATTGTGGTGGGCGCCTTTAGTCCCAGCTACTTGGGAGGCTGAGACAAGAGAATCACTTGAGCCCAAGAGTTTGAGGTTGCTGTGAGTTATGATGCTATGACACGCTACCTACCAAGGATGATAAAGTGAAACTGCCTTAAAAAAAAGAAAAAAAAGGTGACCAGTCAAAATGTGAAGATGATTTTCAGCATCACTAGCCATTAGGCAAAGAAAAACCACAGTGAAATACTTCTTCACACACACACACACACACTGGGATGCCTATAATCAAGAAAACAGATAGTAACTAGGAAGATGCTGCTAAGGATGTAGAGAAATTAGAACCCTTCTGCATTGCAGAGGTAAAACTCAGCCACTTTGGAAACTACTCTGGCCATTCCTCAAAAGATTAAACACAGAACTGCCTTGTAGCACATTGTCTTATAGTTCCACTGCAAGAGACATAAAAACATAGGTCCACATGAAAATGTGTGCATGTATATCATAACAGAAGTTTTTCAAATTTGCATCAACTGGATAAATAAAATGTAATATATCCACAAAATGTTTTATTTGGAAATGAAGAAATGAAGTCCAGATATGTACTGCAACATGGATAAACTTTGTAAAGGTATGCTAAGTGAAAGAAGCCAATCCCCCAAGACGATATATTAGATGATTGCATTCATATGATATGTCCAGAAGAGCAGGCGATTAGTGGCTCCCGAGATTAATGGGGAGGGAGGATAATGGAAAGTGACTCCTAGTGATTACAGAGCTTTTGGGGGGAGTAATGCAAATGAGATACATTTGAAGGTGGCTGTGACTGTAGGGCTATGTTAATACACTAAAATCTATTGAATTGTATAATTCAAATGGGTGAATTGTATTGTATGTGAATTGTATATCAATAAAACTGATTTTTTATGTAAAAATAAAAGTAGGATCAAGGCTAAAGATGGCTAACTAGACATATCATATGTCAGCTGTCTTCAGAAAGAACCAAAATTACCAATAGGGGATCATAGTTTAAATAGAATATCAAGAAGAGCATTTTGAAGCCCAAAAGAGACCACAGGAACACACTGGGGCACAGAAGAAGAAGGAAGGGAGAGGCCAGAATGGCTGACTGATCAGCTAGGAGCTCCAAGGAACTTGGTATTTCATGGAAAGAGTAGGTGAGAATGTATTGGTTCCCTTCCTACCTGAGGGAGACTGCCAATACATGAAGTGTCAGGGAGCACTTCAGCCATCATGAACCTGGAGCTGGTGAGGGCAGCAATTTTGACACTTTTTGTGGACAAAACACAAGACTAAGAACTCATACTGGGTCACTTGCCCTATATCCCAGACTCAAGCAGCAAGAGGGTCCCATTGTTGGGGCACAGCAGTCAGAGGGCTGTATACTGCCCAGAGGAGCTCATCTTTTGTGTCTCTACATGTTAAGAGCTTCCACTAAATTCCCCAGTAACTGCTTCAAGGGCAGTAGTGCCACGAAGTTGGCTGATCCCCAACAACCTAGCCCTCAGGTAGTGCTTCTCCTAAGGGAAGGAAGAGGACAGTGCACCAAAGGGGCAGTCTCTGGAACAAAAGAAACGAGAGCACACACTTTCCGATGCTGGAGAGCCCCTGCCTCACGAGCTATGAGTGGTAGCATCACTTCTAGCAGAGACATAGACTCTGTGTGTGGCTCTCTAAGGAGCAGTGAAATCCCATCCCACTAGCTGAGAGGGCTCCATGCTCAAGACCAGGCACAGAGAGGGGTCTTCTTTTCTCCTGCCTGCTTCTTCAGACAAAGTCCCTACTATTTCTGTTCAAAATTGGCACAAGCACACTAAAGGCCTTACTAGGGGTGACTGCAGTGTGGCCTCTGAGTTTGGCACAAGCACACTAGAGGCCTTACTGTGAGGGGTGACTGCAGTGTGGCCTCTGAGTTTGGCTTGTGTGAAAGATGGGGCCTCTACCACTTTCTTTACCAAGCCGCCACAGAGAGAAGGAGGGCCTTAGAACTGTGTATTTGGGGTAAACAGAGGAGCTTCTGTACCACAGCCATTTCCAGGCAGCACAAAGGTTTGGTGAGGAGCCATAAGCCAGCTATGTCCTATAGCTCTTGGTCAGAATTAAAGAACACTGTCTCACACAACTGATTATCCCAGGTGCTGTGACAGAGGATTGTCAGGGAAACTGATCACATTTCTGTCTGCTCAGGCCATAGTGCTGGGGCAGCCTCCTACCCCTTTGCAGAGACTGTAGTGCACTTCACCACTGCCACCCTTGTCAAGGATGGCGCTTGCCCTTGCCAGGGGAGAACTGGAGTGCAAACTTGAAAGATTCAACTCCTCCCAGCTTTGCCCCACCCTCTGGGCCTAAGAAATACAGGCCATTCTGCATTCTACTAACCAGCTCATTGCCTGGGGGAATGGGGAAATATAAATGTCAAGATATAAAAGGGAAAACATATTTCAAAACAGACCTCACGACAACATACTGTCATCAAACTGCCTAAGGTCAACATGAAGGAAAAGTCCTAGAATTAGCAAGAGAAAAGTGCCTAGTTACTTATAAAGCTACCCCCATCAGACTAACAACAGACTTCTCAGCAGAAATCTTATAAGCTTATAAGAAGAGAATGAAGTCCTATTTTCAAAGTTCATAAACACAAAACTGCCAATACAAATTATATATATCCCACCACAGTACACATCATTAATGAAAGAGAAATAAAATCTTTCCCAGAGTAGCAACTATTAAAGGAATTCATCACACTAGATTGGACCTACAAGAAATGATTAAAAAAAAAAATAAAGTTTCTTGTAAGTACAGAAAAAAATGGCCAATATATGCCATCATAAAAACCCATGAAAATACACAAAGGCAAACAGAGGGGAAAAAAACAACAAACACACAAAACAACTAGTAAAAAATAACATTACTGACTCAGCACCTATAGTTCGGCATCTAGGGCACCAGCCACATATGCTGGAGCTGGCAGGTTCAAATCCAGCCTGGGCCTCCCAAACATCAATGACAACTGCAACCAAAACATAGCCAGGCATTGTGGCGCCACCTGTAGTCCCAGCTATTTGGGAGACTAAGGCAAGAGAATCACTTAAGCCCAAGAGTTTGAGGTTGCTGTGAGCTGTAATGCCACTGCACTCTATGGAGGGCAACATATTCATACTCTTAAAAAAAACATTATGGAACCTCACATACCAATAATAACCTTGAATTGAAATAGATGAAATGTTATAATTAAAAGTTATAGATTGACAGAACAGATAAAAAAGCATAAGCCCACACTATAGTGCTTTTGAGAAACTCACTTATAAACTGAAGATAAAGGGGTGGCAAAATATATTCATGCAAACAAAAGCCCAAAGTGAACAGGAGTAGCTATATTTATGTCATATTAAACCGACTTGAAATCAAAAACAGTAAAAAAAAAGACAAAGTCATTTTATAATGACAAAGACATCAATTTAACAAGGGGAGGTAACTATCCTAAATATACATGCACCCAATGCTAGAGCACCCATATTTCTGAATCAAGCATTACTTCTCTGTGAGAGAGACAGCAATACAATAATAGTGGGGGGCTTTAACAACCCACTCACATCAGTAGAAAAATCATCAAAACAAAAAGTAAGCCAACAGTGGACTTAAATCAATGTACAAAACTCAGCAGTGTTGGTGTATACCAATACAAATCAGGAGGACAATCCCATTTATACTAGCTATTAAAAAAGAATTTCCAGGAATCTGTTTAACCAAGGAAGTGAAATATGTCTACAATAAAAACTACAAAACACTGATGAAAGAAATTGAAGATGATACAAATAGAAAAACAGCCCCTGCTCATGGACTGGAGGAATCAATATCATTAAAATGACTGTATTGGCCAAAGCAATAGACATTTTCACTACTATCCCTTTCAAAACACCAACATTGTTCTTCATAGAATTAGAAAAATCAATCCTAAAAGCCATATGGTATCAAATGAGAGCCCAAGTAGCCAAATAAATAACAAACGTGCATGCATCACATCACTCAACTTCAAATTATACTACAAGGGGAAAGTAACTAAAATAAGACTCTACTGGGATAAAAACAGACACATAGATCAACAGAACAGTATAGAGAATACATAAATAAAGTTACATATTTATAGCCAATTGATCTTTGACAAATTCAACAAAAACATACACCGGGGAAAGGACATCTTTTTTCAATAATGGTGGTGGAAAAAATGAATTTTCATTATGCAAGAGAATAAAACTGGGGCCCTTTCTTTCACCATATAAAGAATGAACTCAAGATGGATTAAAGACTTAAATGTAACACACGAAACTATGAAAATATTAGACGAAAATCTAGAAAAAAACTCTTCTATATATTTGTCTAGGTAAAAAATTTATTAATAAGACCTCGAAAGCATAAATAACAAAAACAGACAAGTGGGATCTAACTAAACTAAAAAAGATTCTGTACAGCTAAATAAATAATTAGCAGAGTGAAGAGACCATCTGAAAAACGGAGGAAAATATTTTCAAACTATCCATCTGACAGGGAACTTATATCAAGAATTCAAAAAAAAAAAAAAAAGAATTCACAAGGAACTCAATTCAACAATAACGAAATACCAATAACCTCATTAAAATTGGGGAAAGGACATCAATAGATACTTTTCAGAGAAAATATACAAATAGCCAGCAAGCATATGTTGAAAAGCACAGCATCACTAAGCATCAGAGAAATGCAAATTTAAACCACAGTGAAATATCATCCTCTACCAGTCAGGATGGCTATTACTATAAAGTCAAACAATAACAGACATTGGCAAGGATGTAGTGAAAAATGAATGCTTATACATATATTATTGTTAATAGTGTAACATAATACAACTTCTCGAGAAAACTGTATTGAAATTACTCAAAGAACTGAAAATAAAATTGTCATTTGATACTGTTATTTCTTTGGTACATATCCAAAAGAAATGAAATAATTATATCCAAAAGATATCTGCCCTCAAATGTTTATCACATTTTATAATAAAAAAGATTTGGAATCAACCAATGAGTCCATAAAATAGAAAAATGGATAAATAAAGTGTATATATGTATATACAGATACATACATACATTCCCTTGGCCACCCAAGGAATATAAATAACTAGTCAACATACAGAGGTGGTCAACATAAGGAAATTCCATTGAGTATATGTGGTGTATATGCATTCTGTGAAAATTAGGTCAACTTAAGGAGGTGGTCAACTATGGAGGTTCTACTGTATATATATATATATATATATATGTATTTATACACACACAATGGAATACTTTTTAACTATAAAAAAGAGTGAAATCATGTCTTTTGCAGCAATGTAAATAGAACTGGAGGCCATGATCTTAAATGAAACAACTCAGAAATAGAAAGATAGCACGTTTTCACTTACAAATGGGGGCTAAACAATGTGTACAGATGGACACAGAGAGTGGAACAGTGACACTGGAGAGTCAGGAGGGAGAGAAGGTGGAAGGAGAGAGGGACAAGAAACAACTTAATGGATACAATGTATGTTATTGAGGTGAGGGTTACACTGAAAACCCAGACTTCACTACCACACAAAATAACCATGCAACAAAATCACATTTGTACCCCATAAAACTGTATATAAAAATAATAAAAGTAAAGACAGAAAAACTAGTAAATGAGGTCTTAGCAAGGTCCTCTTTTCCTTATGTGGATTTGAGTATGCCAATGAAATTTAGGACGGCACTCTTTATTCTCAGTGCTTACATGAAATAAACCTGAGTCTTGGCAAATTCCACAAAGATTAAGGGGAGTGAAATGATCCATTGACTGATTATTGTATTTCTAAAAGGGCAGCACTCATTGAAGCCTGAAAAAAAAGTGAAGTGATCCAACATTCTGTTTCTCCACAATTGGAAAGAATGAAAACAGGCAAACACTTATTGCCTCCAGACCTGGGGTTGTCAGTTTAACCACAACAAGGAACTATAATGTTGTGGCAGCTATGTTATGAAATGCAAGTAGGAAATCTGAAATTTGTGCTTTAGAAAATATGCATGAAGCGAAGTTATGCCTCCCGAGATTAGCTAATGAGCAATCTTAAGCAGGATCCTTGCCAGGGGAGACATTGTTTACACTCTAATATTTGTATAGTGTTCCAAAATGCCTCAGCATATCTGATTTGACCTCAATCATAGCCTTTCAGACTTGGGAAAAAAAACTCCATAACTTAGGTTGAAATGCAAGCTAAGAGTTGTTACTGAAATTTTTAAAATCTAAATATAACCATAACTTCCATAAACATACATATTTTGATTACTATAATAAACAGTAACATAGATATTTATGATCATTGAACTTTTTCATAAAATTTTCACAATTTTAACTCTAATATTTATGCTCTGCAAGTCAATTTTCCCATTGGCAAAATCTATAATAATAATTCATTCCAAGGTAGTCACAAAGAAATTAATGGAGATTGATCTAGAATGCTTGCAAATCACTTTAAAATATTCTAGTTCTTGACGACACAGCCTAGATTATAAGTTATATAAATAGCACCAAGGCCGAGGTTCTATATGTAGCAGGACCTATTATTCTTTCACCTGGAATGCTATTAAAATAATAAAATGGTTAGCTGAGAACAGATAAACTCATAATATGAAATATGAAAAATATATGGTGTGCAGTTCAGTAAATATTAGCTTATATATAATTATAATCAATGAGCCTCAGTATTACTGAAAAATTTTTATGTTTTTTTGTGGTTCCTCCTTTCTTTATTTGTTTGTTTATTTATTTGTTTGAGACAGAGTCTCACTCTATTGCCCTGGGTAGAGTACTGTGTGGCATCAGCCTAGCTTACAGCAACCTCAAATTCTGGGACTTGGGCTATCCTCTTTGCCTCAGCCTCCCAGGTAGATGGGACTATAGGCATGCACAAGCACACCCAACTAATTTTTCTATTTTTAGTCGAGATAGGAGTTTCCTCTTGCATAAACTGATCTCAAACTGCAAGACTCAAGGGATCCTCCCCTCTCAGCCTCCTAGAGTGCTAGAATTATAGGGATGAGTCACCATACCCAACCTATGGTTCCTGCTTAATAAGGAACTGGTATGAATTCCAAGACTGGTCTCTATTCTGGTTTGGTAAGGATTCTCCTTTTCCCGTATTCTGCTGACCTACTTTTTGGCCCATACTCACAGGTGCCTCATCCTTATACTTCAATGGATTCTTACTCAGTTGAAACTCATTACTATTTGTAGAAAGTCATTAATCTTCATATACTAATTTCTGTGACAGTTTATTTTTTCTAATAAGCTCTGTAAGTGTTGACTGCTGCTTATACTTACAGGTAGGTGGGACTACAGGCGTGCATGAGTACACCCAACTAACTTTTCTATCCCAAGAAAATAATAGTGAAAGTTACGGTGATTTCCCTTTGGTCAAGAGATTCACTTTCTAATTTGCGTCTGGACTGATAGCAACTTATCCTACTGCCCAGGAACATGACTACTACATTAACCATTAAGTGTTCCCTCAGGAACAACAGCTCAGAGGCCTAATTATTTAATCACTTTTACTCATTGTGGGAGGGTTTTATGAGCAAGTTAAATTATTGCTCAGATGGTTATGCTTATAATTTTTATACATATTACATCTAGATGATAATACTAATTTTAAAACAGAAGTATGTAAAAATGAAAGGCTAGATGTATTTAATATCAAAAGTGTCATTTTGCATTTATTAAAAAATTGGAATTGCTATTCTTAAAACATTTTACTGATACATGCCGAATTACTGGAGTATATTACTTATCTATGCTATGCAATAAAATACTACACATTTATTGGCTTAAAACAGTGCATACTCATTATCTCACAGTTTTTGTAGGTTTGTGAGCATGTCTTGGCAGTGTTCTCAGTTTAGGGTCTTATAAGATTTCAGTAATGGTTTTGGCCAGGCAACATTCTCATCTAGAGACTGGAGAAGACTTCCAAGTCCACTCAGGTTTTTGGTAGAAATGATTTCTTCACAGTCATAGGATTGAAAACCTGGCTGCTTGCTGGCTATCAGAGAGGGACTGCCCACAGGTCCTGGAGGCTGCCCACATTTGCCTGCCATGTGGGCTTCCCCGCTGTGGCTGTGTCAAACCAGCAAGGAGTCTGCTGACAAGACATTTTTATGTATTAATAGCATATTTTAATCATCTTTGCCATATTCTATCAGTTAGAAGCAAATAATGAGTCCTATCTAATATAAATGGGAATAGATAATACAAAAGCATAGGATGGGTGCTGTGGTTTACTCCTGTAATCCTAACACTCTAGGAGGCCAAGTTGAGAGGATTCCTTGAGGTCAGGAGTTCAAGACCAACTTTGAAAAAGACTGAGATCTTGTTTCTAGAAAAACAGAAAAATTAGCCCTGTAGAGTGATGTAGGCCTTGTAGTCCCAACTACTCAGGAGGCCAAGGCAAGAGGATCACATGAGCCCAAGAGTTTGAGCTTGCAGTAAGCTATGATGGTGCCAATTCACTATGGCACAGGTGAAGGAGTGAGACCCTGTTTCAAAAAGAAAAAGGAAAAACAAAAGCATAAAACACAAACAGGTGAGGATAATTGAGGCCACTCCACATACAGTTTTCAATTGTGGCCTTGAAAAGCAGCAATGTATTGGCCAGGCAGGGTATCTCACAACTGTAATCCCAGCAGTCTGGGAGGCCAAGATGAGTGGATTTCTTGAAGTCAGGAGTTCAAAACCAACCTGAGCAAGAGTGAGACCATGTTTCTACTAAAAACAGAAAAAAACTAACTGGGTGTCACAGCAGGTGCCTATAGACTCAGCTACTCAGGAGGCTAAGGCAAGATGATTGCTTGAGTCCAAGAGTTCGAGGTTGCTGCAAGCTATGATGATGCCATGGCACTCTACCCAGTGTGATAGAGAGAGACTGTGTCAGAAGAAGAAGAAGAAGGAGGAGGAGAAGGAGGAGGAGGAGGAGGAGGAAAGAAAAGACAAGACAAGAAAAGAAGCAGTATATTAAATACAGCAATACATAATGCTATCCAGAGCAGAACAACTGAAAATAGATAGGTATTGTTTTTCTGAGGCTCTATTCTAGTGTGATTATCTGGAGGAATACCATCTTCTTTGCCCCACTTATTCTCCTACATGTCATGGCAAGTTTGCCAAGAAATCAAGGTTTTGACTACTCTTTTTGTAGGGCTATTTCTCAAAATTTCTATGTGACTTTTAACCTTGAGATGTTTTAACATTCCCCCCTACCTTAGATACATGCAGCCTTGCTTAGTGCTTCCAATAAAAGCAAAGGAATTCCAAAGATTAATGCTTTTCAGCTATGATGTGAGTCCTGTATGTGTGTACAACTCCATAGGGGCATATTATACTGTCCCTGGGGCATTCTGCAGCTAGGAAAACTGACCAAGTATGGTACTCATACTGCTTCCTACGCCATGAGTAATCAACCCTTTGTTTCTGACTCAGGACCCTCATTTTATTTACCACCATCTACAAAGAAGTAAAAGGCTAACATATCAGCTCATGTGTAGTGTAAAATCAAATACCAGATCCTTCATATTTCTTATCATTATCTAACCTTGAGATTTCAGATTATAAGTCTCATTTGAATTCCATTCATTCAAGTTTAATATTACCAACATCCAGCAACTATAAGCTAAATTATCAAACAAAGCCCCTCATACTTTCCAAGGGTTAGTAACTTGGCCTTTGCCCTAAATGTGGAATTGATCAGAATCATTATGAATGCCATAAATACAGTATAAAGTTTATGAGATTTAGTATCATTTCTGTTAAGATCTTCAACTTAGGAGGAAAAAAGGGAGCCCTTCTTGATACATGTGTATACAGTTTGACAAAATGCAATAAATTTGGGGAGAAAATTCTATTAAAAGCATACCAGATGATATGAATAAGACAGAAACCTTCCCATGTGACACAGCCTGGATATTTGGGCCCTCCAAATTTCATGTTGAAATTTGATCCCCATGTTGGAGGTGGGGCCTGTGGGAAGTGTTTGGGTCACAGGAGTTTTTCCCTCATGAATCACTTGATGCCCTCCCCGTGGTATTGAATGAGTCCTCACCCTATCAGGTCATGTGAGAGCAGGTTCTTGAAAAGACCCTGGAACACCCTCTTCCCTGTATTGCTCCCACTTGCACCAGTTGATATTCCTACTGCCCATAAGCTTCCCACTTTGATTAGAAGTTCCCTGGAGCCCTCACCATGAGCAGACACTGTCATCATGCTTCTTTTACAGTCTACAGAACCATCAGCCAAATAAACACGTTTTCTTCATAAGTTACCTAGTCCTAGTTATTCCTTTATAGCAATGCAAAAAGGACTAATATGGCATGTGTAAGATTAACATGGCACATGTAAGATTTTAAAAGGCGGTAGGTTATATATTTCCTACTCCTCAATATTCAGACTTCTGTACATTCCCAGGGCACATGGCCCTCCCAATAGAGGTTGCAATGTTCTTCTTCCTGTCTCTACAATTTAAAGCAAGTAAAATCACATTCAGTGGTCATAACTGATAGTTGTTAGAAAACAAATGCTGATAAGTTCTGTTAACATGTTAATAACTATAACAGCATATACATCTTTTGTATATATGCATT
Source organism: Otolemur garnettii (assembly GCF_000181295.1). Classification (NCBI taxonomy): domain Eukaryota; kingdom Metazoa; phylum Chordata; class Mammalia; order Primates; family Galagidae; genus Otolemur; species Otolemur garnettii. The sequence goes on along the minus strand of NW_003852840.1, from coordinate 64,412 downwards.
TGTGCAAAACTAAGATAAACATTCATGAAGAATGTTTCTTCACAAGAATAGTCTTATCTTCATAAGAATATTATCAGAAGGTATAATTATCAGTCTGATTTTGTAGTTAAGAAGATTTAGGTTTAGTGAGATAAAATAATGTGTTTACAAGCTCTGAGAATTAAGTTCACGGATTGGATTTGCCACCTTGCACTTACATTGGCAGCACTATGTAAATAACTCAGCAAGGTTTCATCACCTGGGTATGTTAATGTCTCACAGCTGTGTTGATTTGACATATGGCGGTGTCTTGCTGAGTGACATTCATTATTACTGCTGCATGATTTTATGTGCTATAGCAAAAATGTCAGAGCTTAGATTAGAGCAATGAACAAACATTAAGTTTCTTGTTAAACTTGGCAAGAATGGAAGTGAAATCAGGAATATGTCAGTTCACATTTATAAGGATAATGCCATGAAGAAAATGGCAGTGTACAAATGGATTAAATGCTTTTCTGGGGGGGGAGAGAAAGAGTCACTGATGAAGAGAGGTCAGGGCAGCCAGTAACAAGCAGAACTGACAGAAACATTGCAAAATTTGTCAAATTGTGCATCAAAATTATCAGCTGACTGCGATAAGCATAGAAGACCAAGCAAACATTAAGAGAGAGTTAGGAAAATCTTAATGAAAATCTTAGCATGAGAAAAGTATGTGCAAAAATGTTCCCCAAGGAGCCCACCAATGAACAAAAGCAAAGGAGAGTCAAAGTTTGCCATGGCCTTTAGGAAAGGCAAGACTATGTTTAGGCTACATTATTAGTGCAGGTGAAATATGGGTGTACCAATATGGACCCTGAAACAAAGCATCAAAGTGCACAATGGAAGTCACCCAATTCTCCCTGACCAAAAATGTTCCATCAGTCCAATCAAGAGTAAAAACAATATCGCTAACCTTTTGTGACCTGGCTTTCTTATCTGAAAAAATGCTGATGTAGTAATAATATCTATTGCATAGGCTTATTATGAGGATGCCTGAGTTGATATTTATAAAGAGCATATAGTAATACAAAGATCATTAAAAAAAAAACCCTACAGGGATGGCCATGTTTTCCCTGTTTCAGAAACTGAGTCTCAGAGAAGCTCTGCAACTTTCCTTAAATTGGATGTTTTGTGAGGGTCTGAATTTAGAAGAAGCACTGGGCTTGATTAGGCAATGTCTGTGACAGGCCTTATCAAGTCACACTTATCAGTTACTATTTTTATTATCAGAATTGACAGGACTTTGCAAATCTTTAAACTTAAGGAGTAAAATACTTCTGAATATTTCTACACTCAACAGGATGGCTAAAAGCAAAACCTCCATCCGTTATTTTTAGTTGAACCAAAATGACAAGCTTCTTACCACTTTCACAAAATGCTTTTAGAACTAAACACCTGAAAAGCGTTGGCTCTTTTAGGTCATTGTACCTCCAGCTTGAACATTAATGCATTTTTCATAGAGTCCTTTTTACAGAATGCAGCATAATTAAAGAAGGTAGCTATCAACATGAAGCTGTTTATAAGGGTCAGTGTGTTCTGCCCTATGTCATTTGCTGGGGAAATTTTGTATAAAATCTCTCTCCTCCCCACCCAAATCTGTACCTTCACAATTACAGTAAATGTTTTTTAGAGTGAATGCTTCTATTTGTAAAAGTTAAAAACAACTCAGAAAGGGCTTTCCAGCAGTCTGTTTTGCAGTTTGTAAAGGAATGAATATCTTTGTGCAAAATCACTTAGTGAGCCCTTTTGTAAGCCTCTGAGTTTCATTCTGTGGAGGCTTGGTTTGCCTGCTCTGTTTACTCCTTATTTACATGGTGTAGTAGCATATTTAGCCAAAGGAATCTTAATTAATTCAAAGGTTTCTAATAATAAAGCTATTGTTTATATTGTGCAGAAGAAACTAGGCATTATGGCAGTGACTAAATGCCTTGGGCATCAAGAATAGTTCGGGTTTTGGGAGAAAGCCAATCTCATGAGGCTTCATTTTGCCCTTTGCCTTCAGCCCACAGCCCCTACTGAGCTTAATGGCCCCAAACACAGGCATCCAGCATTTTATCTCCTGCGAAGGTGGAGTAACTGAGTGGCTTTTGATGGTCTCTGTGTTGCATCTATGAGAGGTGGGAGAAAGGGGATGATGACTCATACTGTGTGTGACTAACTGGGACTCCAATTTTATGCAAGTTTTAAATTTATTTTTTTCTATGTAAACATTTCTTAAACCTACTTGGGACAATCTGATTTATCAAACAATATTATTTTCAATTGTTGAATAATCCTTTAAATGGAAAAGGTCCTGGGTACACTTTTCAATTATTTAAATAAACATTTAACTCTTTTGATCAGTTCCTGGAGTCTAGCAAGTTAAACAACCAGACATTTTTGCCTCAAATCTGTAGTTCCTTCATTCAATGGGTCAAAATAAGGCTTAGGTAGAGAACTAAGAGCTGGAAGACAAGGCACAGTATTGACTATTGATGTTGCAGAGGATGTGGGAATGTTTCCTCTAGTTGAATCTTTGATTGGAAGAGCAAATTTTCCCAAGGATTGATCCATGATAACCATGCTGATAGAGATATCTAAAATATAGCATTTGAGCATAAAAATAATAAAAAATTAAAATTGTGGAAATAATACCAACAGTAAACTGGTTGCCATTTTATTTGCTTTGTCATATTATAAAAGAAACATATACTGATTGAAAAATACATCTAGGACTTAGAGAAAATCAGTAAGAGGAAAATAAATATCCTATTCCTTAGAGATACAAGGTCTCTCATTTAAGTTCAGAAACTCATCCTAGAAAAAATGCTACATACCTCATTGCTGAATATCACTATGGTCACTTTCAAAGTACTGCCCTTGGGAAGTTATGAATCAACACCAGTGCCTAGTCTATCTTTCTTTTTTATTTTATTTTATTTTATTTTTATTTGGGGCTCCTTTATTCCATGAATATTTACAGAACATCAACTATAGGCAAAACATTGACATGCCTAGTCTATCTTTCAAAGCAGTATCGGAACTCATAAGAGTTCAAGGCATAACAATCAAGTTCATGATCTTGCCACTGTGTGCTTACATTGGCAGCACTATACAAACAACTTGGTAAGGTTTCATAACCTTGGTATATCAGTGTCTCACAGCTGTGTTTATGTCAATGTGTGCCAGTATCTTCCTGAGTGATGTTCATTATTGTTGTTGCATGTTTTTATGTACCATACAATGACAGCTCTGATGGTCATTTCAGAAAAAGAGTTCCAAAATTGCTTTGAAGTGTGGACCAGGTGCTGGCATCCGTGCACGGTTTCCCAAGGGGAGTACTTTGAAGGTGACTGTAGTGATATTTAGCAATGAAGTATGTAGCACTTTTTTTAGGATGAGTTCATGAACTTACTTGTTAGACCTTGTAGTTTATTGTCTTATTTATTATAAAGGCCATTTATATGACCAATATAAAAATAACTTTGAAGCTATAGAGAATCAAGTAATAAAAGTTATTTATGATCTTCACAGATCAAGGACTAAGCACAATTAACCACTGTTGATTGGTCAGATGATGTGATTAATTTTTTGCATTAAGGACATTCAAAACTATAAGATCACTACAGTTAACAATAATATATTACACAGTTTTAAATAGCTAGAAGAAGTGTTGTGAATGTTCCCAACATAAAGAAATGATAACTGTTTGAGATGATGGATATGCTATTACTCTGACCTGATGATCACTATATAAAACTTAACAATTCATTTTCATCAAATCAACTTAAAATCTTAGATAATTAGGCCCAGCCTAATTAATGCCAAGGTGATATATAGTATATCATAAAATAGTTTCACATTTTAAATACATGTTGCAATGGACTAAATATTTATACCTCCCCCAGCGAATTAGTATGTTGAAAACCAAATGCCCCCAAAGAGGTATTATTAGGAGATAGATTATTTGGGAAATAATTAGGTCCTGAAGGTACAGCCCACATGAATGGACTTAATGCCCTTCCAAAAGAGGTTTAAGAGAGACCATAGGCCCTTCCATCATATGAGAACACAGTTAAAAGGTGCCTTCTGTAGACCAGAAAGTGCAGCCTCACCAGACAACAAACTTGCTGATGTTTCAATCTTGGACTTTAGCCTTGAGAACTGTGAGAAACAAATTTCGGTTGTTTATAAGCTACCCAGTTTGTGATATTTTGTTATAGCAGATTAAAAGAAACTAAGACATGTGCATTAATGCAAAAAGTCCAGCATTCCATGTCCTTCCCTTTATGCAGTCAAATGTAAGAAGCATATTGGGTACTGAAGATAAGTGGAGGAAAAAAAATAATCTTATCCTTTGGAGTTCTCCTTATACAACTTAAATCCCATACCAATACTTTCAGGAGCCTTTTCCCTACTACCTAATTATTCCTAGCCAGAAGTTTCTTGGGAAACCCAATTCAGACAGCCAAATTTTCTTTTCCCCTCTTCAAGCTCTTATTTGGTAACTTCAATTCTCAATTTAGACCTTTGGCCAATTGCACTCCCATCTCCAGTCCAATGGCTCTCACTGTTTAGTCCATCTCTCTTTCTGAGCCCTGAGGTGTTACAGAAATCATCTTCCCTAAGAACATGACAGAAAAGAAATAGATCTGTAAATAACTGAGATCTTATGTGTGTGTGTGTGTGTGTGTGTGCATACACGTGTAGTGCATAGAAGATAGAGGAACAAAAAACTGCAAACACTTTGTTGATATTTTATTCTTTTTGTGTCACAGGACCAATATTTTGAGTTTTGATGGATTCTATTAGCAATGCCTTATTTAAACTATCAATTTGAAGAATAATGCTTTTTATTTTGGCCTAAGTATTATGAATTATTCCAATGAGCCACATTAAAATGTTTGCAAAATAGAGGAATGGAAATCCAAGTGTGTATGTGCTTATGTGTAAATGTGTCACTGACTATATGTGTGAGAAAAGAATTACTAGCACAAGACTGAAGAAGGGAGCTTTGAGATTCAAATAGAAGAAAGAATAGAGTTCATCCAGGGCAGAGATGTTTGTACATCATGAGAAACCTGGCTGAAGCTAGGAAAATCTTTTCATGGGAAAGGACTATAGTTACTTATAAATATTTTTTGTAAGCAAGGAGAATTATTATAATCCTAAAGAATAAAAATAAAACCAAGATGAAATAAATATGATAAGACAAGGGAAAAAAGTATTGTTTTAATGAACTCCCCTACACACACACACACACACACACACACACACACAATCAGAACAATAAAGTTATTGGAATTGTATCTCTTCCTATTATCACCTTAAGTGGAGTGCATTTTATAAATGCTAAAAATCGAACTAAGGATAAACTAGCAAGAATAAATGTGTGTCTAAATAGATATTATTGTAGCTCATATTATAAATTATATCTTTTTTAATTCTTTTTAAAGGATTCTTTTAAGAACTAAAAGAATTAAATTCTTTTTAAAGAATTCTTTTTAAATTATATCTTTTTAATATTCTTATGAATATTAAAGTTATTCCTTTCTGCATAACATTTTAGTTGGAAAAATCAGACATCTTAGTAGTCTGCTGCTGAAACTACCAGAGAACTACCAAAATCATGGGGATAATGGAACTACTTTTCACTAAAATCAATGTTTCTGTTCTACCACAAACTAAGTAATACTATTTGAGTATCTATAGTTCTCATATTTAATGTGCCTGAGAATCCCCTAAAGGGCTTACTGAAATAAAGATTCTAACTCAATTGCTGTATGGTGGCGCCCAAGATTCTACCTTTGTAAAACACTCCCAAAGTTGCTGCTGTTGATGTTATTGCTGCTGGTCCTGTTCTTGGACCACATTTTGCTTATCAAGTGTCTGTACCAGCATTGTTCAATAACAATGTTGTTTCCTGCGATGATGGAAGTAGTCTATATTTGTTGATGGTTACTGAGGAATTGAAATATAGTTACTTTAACTGGGAAGATTATTTTTTATTTTGCAAAATTTTAATTAATTTAAATTTAACTACACATGATGAGTAGCTACCTATTGGATAGTGATGGACTTATGTCACATAATGAATCAAAAATTGTCTTACACCAAGTAATATGGTCTATATAAATGCACACTGTCTGTGAGTGTGCTCTACAAGTCTTCATGAAAACACAGGTGTGTTGGTTGTGAGCAAGCATGTCAAAAGTGCCTCTGGTGAATAGATATCTTGGTAGCTACTTGCTGGGAAAATTCATTCAGGAATGTTCTGAATTTCACCTGCAGTAGGCTGTAAAATAGAAAATGAGTCATCCAAAAATGTTGCAGATTGCCAAGGATCTTTTAAGAAAAAATAAGCTGTTCTTATTTTTTTTTCTTTCACTTTTAGCTTAGTGAAATCCACAAAGGCATATACACAATAGAAACAAGTCTTGTGCAATCAGAATCCTATTTTGCCAAAATGATTCCAATTTCAGATAAGCACTTACTCCGTGATTATTTCCAATAGGATAATGGCAACATCAATGTCATTTTGAAGCCATGGAACAATAGGTCTACAAGTCACAGACTTGAAGCCTAGATACTAGAATCATAAAATAAATTCTGTCTTTGCTCTTGATATCCCTCATTCTTTATCTTGGCCTTGGGCAAGGTGCTTCGCATCATAACATTCAGCAAGCACATATAAACATGAAAACATAATGACAAATTGGTGATATGAATATTCATTGATCAAATAAATATAGCCATGACACCAATAACAGTAATGAAAATAAGAATGTTTTACCATTGTGAATTACATTGAAGTTTACAAAGTGCATGCACATGATATTCTTATTAATTTTGAGTTAAGATAGAAAACAAAATTCCTGAGAAAAACAGTTGTCCCTGTTTTGTTTTTACATTTGTTTCTTTTTTTAACATCTAAGAAATATAATGTCACAGTCTCAAGCTCCTTTGGGCTGTGTTTTGATGATTTATAGTCTACATTCCCCTGTTCCTGCTTCTCATCATGATAGTCATCATTGTCATCATCATCATCTCATATTCACGACAATGTCTCTAAGAACTAGAATAGATTTGGCAGTATTTTTACATGCCTTTTTCAAAGCCAGCAGCATTTTATATAAGAATAAAGTTACAACTTTTTTCTCAGTGACATCAACAGATGGTGGAATAGGAGGTAACTCACTCATGTCTCCACACAAGAAGAATTTTGCAGCTGTACACAGATGAAGGTCTCTCTGCGGGAGCCTCAAGTTTAAGGTAGAAGGTTATGAAACCCCAGAGGAGCCCAAGGCTCAGGAGTAGTTTTGAAGGTATAGACTAGCACTTATGAGTACTGTCAATTAAGTTCATTAATTCATTCTAGAAAAAGAGCTGTATGTGTCATTGGTAAATATCATCACTATAGTCACCTTCAAGGTACTCCCTTTGTGAAGCTATGCAAGGGTGCCAGCACCTAGTCCATCCTTCAGAGCATTTTTGGAGATCTTTTTGTGAAATGGCCATTGAAGTTATTGTCATAGGTGGTCTGATAATTAAGAACTCAATTTGTGTAGAGACAGTGCTACATATTCATTACTGAATATCGTTATGGTCATCTTCAAAGTACACCCCTTGGCCACCTGGTGGACTAGATGAGTTAGTGAACTTAATTGTCATACCTCATATATCTATCTCTCTACATTTGAGAAGTTTTTGTTATTTTGTCTTTGAATGAGTTCCCTACCCCCTTGTCTTTCTCAATTCCCTCTTTGACTTTGAAAACTCAAATATATATTTGTTCTTCTGATGTTGTCCTATATGTTGAAATTTCTCAACTCCTTTTAATTTCTTCCTCTTTTTTCTTTTGGCTGTGTATTTTTTAAAAACCGATCTTCAAGCTCAAAGATTATTTCTTCTGTTTGGTCAATTCTACTATTGATGCTGTCTATTGTATTATTCATTTTGTTCATTGTCTTTTTCACCTCCAGTTTATTATTATAAATATTTTAGTCTTGGCTTGGCACCTGTGGCTCAAGTGGCTAAGGCACCAGCCACATACACCTAAGGTGGCAGGTTCAAATCCAGCCCGGGCCCACCAAACAATGACAGCTGCAACCAAGAAATAGCCGGGTGTTGTGGCAGGTGCCTGTGGTCCCAGCTGCTCAGAAGGCTAAGGCAGGAGACTCACTTGAGCCCAGGAATTGGAGGTTGCTGTGAGCTGTGACATCACAGCACTCTACCAAGGGTGACAGCCTGAGGCTCTGTCTCAAAAAAATATATATATATTTTACTCTCTCTTTTAAATTTCTCTGATAAATTTCTGAATTGATTATTTGTGTTTTATTTGAGTTTGTTGAGCTTCATTAAAGTAATTTTTGTGAATTCTTTGTCTGAGAGATTACATATCTCCATCACTTTAAGACTGGTCTCTAGCACCTTAGTTTATCAACTTGGTAAGGTCATACTTCCCTGAATTCTCTTTATGCTTGTGGACAGGTGATGATGTTTGTGCCTTGAAGGATTAGATATTTATTCTGGTTTTCATAGTATATATTTGTTTGTACCTGTCATTCCTTAGAGGGTTTTGCAGAGATTCTAAGCAGACTGACCATTGTATTCCCAGAGCCTATGATCAATGTAGCCATTTCAATAAGAGTAGGTTCCCTAAGTCCAGGATGTCTGTGAGTTTTGCAAGGGATCAGAGGTTTGCATGGGTCTCTAGCTCACAATAGACCTGGGGACAACCTAAAGAGGATATTGGAGATATGTAGGAAAGCTGGGCAGGGACCTGAGCCTAGATAAGTGTGCTGGGTCTTCAGATTTTACAAAAGAGCTAGGTCCTTAACTGCAATAAAAGGAGCTGAAGTTTAGATTGGGCCCCCTGAGGATCTTCTGTGGGATAGAGGTTGGCAAGTCCATCTCATCGGCTTAGGTGGGTGCACGTCTACCAACAGATCTCTGAAAAAGCAATAGAGATTCTCGCCTGCAACAGGATGGGCAAGAATGACATGATGCTTCCTTAGTATCTGCTGTGGAATGGAGACTGAAGAGCCTATCTTGTTGGCTCAGATAGACATGCATCCTCCAGCAGGACTCTGCATATTCAGGCTAGTTCCCCAATTTCAGCTGAAGGGGCTGGAGCTGATATTAAAACCCCTAAATCTGCCATGGAACAGAAGTTGGTGAGTATGTTATGGTGTCAAAAACTCCTCACCTGCAAAATCTGGGTGAGACTCCTTCTGGGTCCTTGTGTGAACACCTCTGAGATGGGACTTCAACTTAGAGTGGCCAGAATCAAGCTACAAGGTAACTTTCAGGTTTACTGCTGAGACCAAAGTCAGCAAGAGGCCAAGCCTCTCCACTAAAGTACTAATGTGTGTGATTTCTCCTGGATGCCTTGGAAGATGAGTTTGGCTGAATATACAAAGCCCCTTGGGGAACAAAGTCAATTCTGGCCTTGCACCTGGAAGCAGGATCAGCAGATAAGCCACCAATAAGGTCTGACAACTAAGTTTGTAAACTCTCTAGAAAAAGTTCAACAAACCTCATTGCTGAATATCACTGCAGTCACCTCTGAAGTAATATTCCCCCGGGTCATATGATGACCATCACGATATTTAGCAATGAGAAATAATAGCACTTTGTTTAGGATGAGTTTGGGGACTTAATTGTCTGACCTTATGTCAATAATTACCCATAATGTAGATGGATTAAATGTTCTAAATAAAAAACAGAGTGGCTTAATAGTTATCAGAAAAGATCAGACTATATGCTGTCTACAAGAGACTCACTTTACTGGCAAGGGCATACAGAGACTGAAAGTCAAAAGAATGGAAAAATATTTATGCAAACAGGAACAAAAGAGTAAAGCAGGAATGTCTATACTTAGATCATAAAAAAAATGGACCATGAGCCAAAAACTATAGAAAAATATAAAAACACCATAAAATAATGATAAAGGGGTGAATACAGTATTAAGATACAATAGTTATAAATATATATCACCCAACATAGGAACAACTAAATTTATAGAGCAAGTATTAATAAATCAAAAGTAATAGATAAACCATAGTACAAAAATAGTAAACAATGACAATATTCCACCTTTCAGAAATGGAAAGATCATATAGGCAGAAAATTAACAAAGAGATATTAGAGTTTAAACACTATCTAGACCAAATGTACCCAGCCAACATTTGCAGAACATTTCATCTAAACATTTCAGCCACAGAATACACATTCTTCTCAATAGCACATGGAACTTTTTTTTTTTATTTCTTATAGCATAACTATGTACATTAATGCAATCATGGGGTACAGTGTGCTGTTTTCATATACATTTTGGGATACTCTCATCAAACTGGTTAACATAACCTTCATGTCATTTTCTTAGTTATTGAGTCAAGACATTCATACTCTGCTTTTAGAAAGATTCTCTCGTACCCTTGTAAGATCAACCATAGAGGTGACCCCATCGATCTCCCTCCCTCCCCCCATCCACTCCCCTCACCTTCCCCTCCCACCCCCTTCCCATATTCTAAGGCTATAATTAGGTTATGACATTCCTATAAAAGCTATGAATTAGTTTCAAAATAGGGCTGTGTACATTGGATACTTTTTCTTCAGTATAGATATGTTAGGTAACAAAATAAGTCTTAATAAATTTTTAAAAATCACAATTGTATCAAATATCTTTCTTTACCCCAATGGAATAGGACTAGAAATAAATAATAGAAGGAACATTGAAAATTGTACAAATACGTAGAAATTAAACAACATACTTTTGAATAACCAGTAGGTCAATAAAGCAATATAAATGGAAATTAAAAAATTATTTTTAATTAAAAATTTTAAAAAATTATTAAAAATCAGAATCACAGCATATCAAAACCTAAGGGATACAGCAAAAGCAATTTGGAAGTTTATAGCAATGAACACCTATATCAAAAGAGCTGAAAGATTTCAAAGAAACTATCTAACGTTACTTCTCAAGGATCTAGAACAAAAACTACTGGAAGAAAAAAATAATTAAGACCAGATTAGAAATAAATAAAAATAAGAGATAAAATAATAAAAAATATCAGTAAAATAAGGGTAAGCAAAATTGTCGGACTAATGAAAAAAGAAAGCTGACTCAAATAAATAATATATCAAATTAACTTTATTCATTGGTTTCAAAATGATGAATAGTGGAACAAATTGAATTTGATTTAGTGTTCAGGAGATATTTAAAAAGCTTATGTTTCTAATGAGGGAAATAAAAGCAAATATATATATGTCTCATTCAAGTAGAATAATTCCAAAATGGAGTCAGGATCGTTTCCAGATGATACTTCTTAAATTTTTTATTAACATTTTAAAATATATTTTTAAAAAATTCTATTACATTTTAACATAAGTAGGGGCAATTACAAATTCAGGAACATAGCACACCATTAAGTCTTGAAAATATAACACCATTAAAAAACATCCAATTTTAGTGCTTTAGAGTGAACTTATGAATCTTTTATTTCAACATCCTCCATTTTCAAATCAAAGGAGTGAGCTAAAAAGAGGAAAAGGTTGGTTGTTTATTTAACAACTTGCTGAAGCTGTCTAAGATGTATCAAGTGTCTCAGTCAGTTAAAAAGTAAAATAAATTAGACGTGGCCCTGCTCTCAAGAACTGTGCAATTTACTGAGAAGATAGGCACGTACATAAAGCACAGTATGCTGTGGTGGTGTCACAATGCGAGTCTAGGTGAAGGGGACAGTATAATCCCTATCTGCTGGATGGCCTTAAGGAATACCAACATTGTTTCATGGGAAGGACTTTTCAAGCTGGTTAATTCTGGGCGAGAGATGAGAATTCATATTTCTGAGTTATTAATGTATTGGGTCCACTGTTCTTTTTGCTCGATACAAAATGCTGACCCAGTTATAATGATGAATATAGTAAGGTTCCCTTGGCCCCAGAACTTTGGGTTTCAGTATTTTAAAAGAATTTCACTCTAATGACAAAGAAGAAGGGGCTTTTCCATTAATTTGCATAAATTAAACAATCACAAGTTATCTTTTATTTATGCTTTTCTCACATTTTGCATGAATATCTCAGCTTGAAATTTGACTTACATGAATATATGTATGTTTAACAGAATGTTGAATGAGAATTTCCCTTTTAACTCATAGTTTTGGCTAAAGCCCTAATACTGAGAATAGCAGGTAATTATATGCTAACAAGCATCATTAGGATTGTCCTTGTAGGACTTAAAAAAGATAGCAAAATTATTCCAGAACCCATCAAGTCCCATCACCCCTCTCCCAACTAAATAGGAAAGGACTAGAAATATGAAGGGTGATTGTTGAAAACTTTTGACATAGGAAATTATTAAAGCAAGACAGGAGTGAGACTTTCACTCACCCCAGGAAAGAACCTTAGCTCTATTTCCTAGGGTTGCCATACAAACTAGGTAAATTAAAACAATTTAGTCCCTCACAGTTCTGGAGGTTAGATGTCCAAAATCAAGGTAATGGCAGAGCCATCAGAGCCATACCTTCTCAACCAACACCTCTGTCTTCCTTGCTTCTTCCAGCTTCTAATAGACCCAGAGTTTTTTTGTTTGTGGCAGAAGAGTTCCATCTTTATGTGATGTTTTTATCTTTGTGTCCGCTCTTCTTTTCTTATAAAGTCATCAGTCAGATGGGATTCTTATTAGAACCACCCACATGACCTCATCAACAAAGACTATGTTTCTCAATAGGTCACATTGTAGTCAAGACCCTATTTCTCAATAAGATCACACTCATAGTTACCTGAAATTAAGACTGTTACCCTGTGAGGGGTAGGCATGGGGGCAGGCACAATTCAACTCATAACACTTGTTACATTGAACTTTTAAACTAACTTTATAACAACATTGACAGTAGTATCAAATGTTCTGCACATGACCATGTTTTAGTTCGATTTTCAAATTTTCCTTTGATTCTATACATTGCTCTTTATCACATTGTTTGTGAAAAGAATGGGTGAAAGAGAGATGGGCTTTGTCTCAGTACTACTGGGGTGGTAGTACTGGGATGGTTCCCTTATAAAGAATAGAAATTTACTTCTCATAATTCTGGAGATTGAGAAGTCTAAGATCAAACCCTTGGCAGATTCAGTCTCCTGTGAGTCTTACTTCCTGGTTTATAAATGGCCACCTGCAAGCTGTGTCCTCCCACAGCAGAGATGGCAAGGGAGCTGCCATGGTCTGAAGGTTTATATCCCCTCCCCTCTCCTGAATGTTTATGCTGAAGCCTAACCACGAATGTGATGCTATTAGAAGGATGGACCTTCAGGAGGTGAGCAGATGATGAGGTCACAGTCTGCATAAATGGGGTCAGTGCCCATATGATGGATGAGCAAAAAGTTTTACTATTCATTTGCATCTTCAAGGAAAACAAAATACCACTGAGAAAATGTATTAGGTAATTTAACAACTGACAATTGGAAAATTAGGCAATTTAACAGTGTGATTCACTAACTACTCCTTCTGGAAAAGAACAATTTATCCTGCCATGTTTTGTAAAATACTGAGAGCTACTTTAAGTATCAAGGTTGATGATAATGATAACTATAGATAAGTGATCATTATGTTAATTCCTTTCAATTCAGCAGATACTTATGAACAACTTCTTTGTTTCGATAGACTGTGGGTTTAGTTGTGTATAGTGCCGGCTCTAGAAACAGAATTTCCTTGTAAAATCTGGATTCCAACACTTCATAACTTTAGACCCTGGATAGGTTCACAGCTTCTCTCTGCCTCAGTTTTCTCATGGGTAAAATGGAGACTGCAACTACCTCACAGGGTTAAAAAAGTTATAAGTCTGAAAACCCAAATACATTTTACCAGGAAAAATTAGCAAATATCACCTTAAATGAAAAAAAAAAGGGTGTCTTCAGCACTCCCCCATCTGAAAAGGTGAGATATTCTGTAGAAGAACTTATAGAGTATCTTAATTTAGTCTCAAATTGAATTTCATTGAAAAAAAACCCTTACTATATTTAATCAAGAAAGCCAGGGTTCTAGGGTATTTATGAATGATATTGTTTTAATATGTTAAAATAATATATCTGCATTTTCTTGATAAATGGATTTGAAGAAAATGATGTCATTGTATCTATAACAGGTGTATAGATCACTATTCAATTAAGAATATAAAGAAGAAATAATCTTATTTTTTCTTTCATTCTGACCTTCAACCATCTGCATTTAAATCTTTCTTACTTTTTGGTAAGCTCTAGACAAAGGTTTGAACTTCACTTTCTCTGCTCTATTTTAAATGGGGCTATGGTAGGCAGAATGATGAGAATAATGGTTTCCCAGTGATATCCATTCCTGAAACCTGTGAATGTGTTAAGTCACGTGGCAAAGAGAAATTAAGGTAACAAATGATTGAAAGGCTACTAGTTAACTGACCTTAACATAGGGATATTATATAATGTGTTATCCAGAAGGAGCCAGGTAATGTAACCATAAGGGTCCTTAAATGAGAATGAAGGAAGCAGAAGAGTCAGTGTCAGCCATTGCTGCCTTTGAAGATGTAAGCAGACCACAAAAGTCAAGGTATTCAGGCAGTTTGTAGAATCTTCACACAGTAAAGAGACTAAGAAAATGGGTTTTCCCTTAGATTCTCCAGAAAGAATGAAGCCCCATAGTCACCTTCCTTGATTTTAGCTCAATGAGATCCATTTTGGACTTCTGCCCTCCAGAACTGTAACATAAAAAACTGGCATTATTTTAAGCCACAAAGTTTGTGATAAATTGTTTTATAGCAATAGGAATAGAGTGTCTTCAGTGTCACTTTATATTTAAAAGGAAAATAAATCCCTCTCTCCTTCCTGTTTTATGACTAAGAGGGACCACATTCATATTCTAATGTAAATGTCCTACTTATTTTTAAATTACATTCTGGTTATGTAATATAGTAAGTATATTGGGCTATCCTTCAGATTCAACACAGTGTATTCCAAGACCATGTTTTCTTTATTATTATTTTTTAATTTCAGAATATTAGGTGGTACACATGTTTTGTTTAAATACTTTGTTTTCTTCTCAAATTGAGTTAAGGTGAAGTGTGCCTCCCCCCAGAGAATATGCACCGTAACCAATAGGTGTGAATCTACCTACTCCTCCTCTTCCCTCTCTCAGCTTGATTTTCACTGAGATTTATTTCTATATGTGGACTTAAATGTTGACTGATCAGATCCAACCTGGTGTTGAATACATGTGTTTAGTTCTCCATTCCTGTGATGTTTTACTCAGAAGAATGGTCTCCAGATTCATCATGGTTATCACAGAAGATTCTAGATCACCATTTTTCTTTATAGCTAAGTAGTACTCCATGGAATGCAGGTAACCTATTTTATTAATTAATTAATGCACCTACCTATTGGTAGCTCCTTGGGTTGTTTCCACATCTTTGAATTGTGCTTCTATAAACATTCATGTCCAGATGTTCTTTTTATAAAATGACCTTTGGGTATATATCCAGCAGTGAGATTGCTGGGTCAAATGGTAAGTCTGCTTTAAATTCTCCAAAGAGGTTGTACCAGTTTGCAGTTCCACCAACAGTGTATAAGAGTTCCTTTCTCTCTGCATGTATGCAAGCATCTGTTTTGGAACTTTGTTTAATACAAGTCATTCTCACTGGAGTTAAGTGATGTCTCATGGTGGTTTTGATTTGCATTTCCCTAATGATTAGAGACACTGAGCATTTTTTCACGAGTTTGTTGGTCATTAGCGTAAATTCATTTGAAAAATTTCTGTTCATGTCTTTTACCCACTCTTTTTCTTTCTTTATTTTTTTTATTTTTTTTTTTTTGACAGAGTCTCACTCTGTCTCCCCAGGCTAGACTGCCCAGGCATCATAGCTCATAGCAACTTCACACTCCTGGGCTCAAGATATGCTCTTACCTCAGCCTCCCAAACAGTGAGACTACAGGCCCCTGACACCAAGCCCAACTAATTTTTCTATTTTTTTAGTAGAGACAAAGTCTCACTCTTGTCAGGCTAGTCTCAAACTCCTGAGCTCAAGCAATCTACCCATCCCGGCCTCCCAGAGTGCTGGAATTACAGATGTGAGCTACCAAACTCAAGTCTTTTTGCCCACTTTTTAAAGTCATTTTTTGGTTGTTTATTGCTGATTTGCTTGAGTTCTTGTAGACTCTGGTTATCAGTCCTTTTATGAGATGTACAGCACACCAATATTTTTTCACATTCTGTGGGTTGTATATTTGCCCTTTTGATTGTATCTTTGGCTATGCAGAAGCTTTTCAGTTGACTTTTTTCCCCTTAAAAAGTATGTGGGAGAGGATGTATTGAGTCATGGTCAAAGGGATTTTAGAATGACTATGTGCAAAAGGAAGACTTTGAACACACTAGGGAAGGTTTTGCATACCAAAACAAAAAAAAAATGAAATGAAGTCAGTAACCAATGTGTAGACATTAAATACTTTTAGTAAAAATGAGACATTTTAAGAGTGAATTCATGAAGAATTGCTCTGGTAGTTCTGTGGAGAGTGGATGGGAAAAGGAGAATGGGTACCAGAAAAACAAAAATGTAGGCCTATTGTTTAGACAGGTAAGTGATAACTAACTAAAATTTGGACATGGCACTAGTAATGAAAGGGGGAGGTTAAAAATAAAATATATCAGTAGATTTCAGCACTAGCTTCACCTAAAAGGACAGACATAAATGACTAAAGGATAAACTCTAATTTTTATGCCTGAACAACTAAGCAACTGAAGGTATCAAATTGGAAAGAAACTAATTTTGAGAAAAGAAAAAAAGTATGATAATAAAGCTGCCAATACTTTGCATTTGCTAAACATTTTATAGCTAAACATCATCATAAAGTCATTCTGAGAAAAAGAAACTTTACAGACTGTTTTTCCAGAAGAAGAACGCATTCTACCCAAGCACTGTTAATTTATTCCATGGAAATATAAGAGTGATTCACTTGAAAGACGTCTAAGTGAAGTACATGTTCACTGCTTTTCAGCTCTATATGATTGATCTGTAGGCTCAGCATGATCAGAGACTAGGACAAAAACTGACTTATTGATGCTAAACAACATGTACTTTAGCACACAAACACACATACCCCCCTTCACACATGTCTTGGCCATTATCAATCTTACTGGTGCCACACCATTACTGTTCTATCATGGGGTTGGTCAGTGAGCTCATATATACAAGACAATCTTCTCCATTTTTAGACACTTTACATCTGCTAAAGTCTGTAACATCAAGGAGAGGTGTTCTATTTTCATCAATATCATTAATAAATATTATTATACTAAAAATGTAAAAATGGAGAATGGCACCATGATGTTCAGTGATAATCTATGTGGATATTTGATTAGATAAATTTTAAAATATTCAGCTGGTGCCTCTGCTATAATTTTGAGCTTCACACTATTGTCATACAGCTTTTTTCAACATACATTTTCTAGGTCTAAAATTGAACAATGATTCTCTGGATAATAGAATTATGCTAGATTATCAGTACATGGAATTTGTATATCAGAAGCTGAATGTCTTAATTCCCTAGCTAGTTCTATCACTGACATTAGAAATAATTCCAGCTGAGTAGGGGAGAAAACTTTCTTTGTACTCTGATGCAGGACAGCAAGGAAATAAAGTAAATTAGAGTGTGAGAGACGTCACTTCAGGCTTCTGTTATTGGCTCATTACCTGTAATGAATGAAGCCAGCGGTTACTGAATGCCTGCCTGTTCCAGGCCAGGAGCTGTTCACACTCATCATTTTTAATTCTCACCAAATCTCCCCAAGTTACTTAGAATGTTCTCTCTTATAAGACCAGCAAACTGAGACAGAATTTCAGCAGTTAGATTGCAATTTTTCCAAATCCTTAGAAGGAGAAATTGTCTGTAATTAGATAAGCAAGAATGCCTGGACGCGTATTTCTGTCTGGTTATAATTCGAAAAGATACTGAAATTTAAGCATCAATAACATCACTGCTATCAGGATAGTTTTTATTCTTCCAAGCATAAAAGGTTCTTGTTTTTGCAAACCAGGCAAAGACACCACATCCTAAAATTTGAAGATTGTAACATTGATTAGAATGAAGACCAAGAAATAGGCTTTCTTTCATTTTGGTTTAGTATAGACCAAAAAGCAGCGCAAAGGAAATGGCTAGATAACAACAGAAGTGAACAGAAGCAGCCCCCGCCCCCGTCCCAATATTCTTATCCACTTACTGGTTACCCAGACACTTGTCCTTCCCCTAAAGTAGCATTCAAATTTCAGAAGCTAATGCAATCTGTGTAGGATAATCATTATACCGGTTCTGAGTTAATACTAAACTCAGGGGTTTAGATCTCTGGGTTTCCTGTGTTTTATAACATTAGCCTGGAAGGGCTACATCAGCATTCAAGAATTTGTCTAAACGATATGTTACATTAATTCTTGACTGTCTCTTACCGAGTCTTTGGACAACAGCAGACCTGGCCATAATAAAACTTGGGGATGCTTACTTTTCATTTACTATTCAGAGGGATAGCTATTTGAAAACATCCTTCCTTCTAATTCTTCGACATTTCTACCCCTGGAATTGTTGCAGCAAACAGAATACAGAAGATGTGAATAATGGGTTATAAAGGACAATACGGTATCTGCATTGTCGAAATGCTGTGCTTAGAGCCTCGCACCACTCTCTAGAAGTTGAACACCTTAAAGCCACCACACTTCGAGGAATCACATGAAGAAATTATATAAGGTCTGACAATTAAGCTCACAAACCCATTCTAGAAAAAGTGCTACATACCTCATTGCTGAATATTATAGTCACCAAATGGCCTAGGAGAATACCTCAAAGGTGACTATGGTGATATTCTAGATAATTCCATCCCTGACTCTTGAGTCACTCCAACTTTCAGCTCTTCTCAGCTGAGACCTTACACAATATAGAGCAGAGTATAGAAATGTCCTCTGTGCCCCTCCCAAACTCTGGATAAACAGAATTCTGAACATAATAGAAGGGTTTTAAGCCACTAAGTTTTTGATGTTTGTTATACAGCAATAGTAATTAGAACAAATGGTCAAAATGTAATCACATTTTTCAGTCCTTCTGTGTGAAATGTACAAAACCTAAAGCTCAGTGAAATAGAATAGATTTTTGTCTTTAAATGCCATTATTTATGATCTTATTCCCTACCTAGTTCTCTAGCTTGTATGTGATGTGTATGTGTGTATTTGTATTTGTATGGCCATAATAAGTAGCAGGAACAGTCCAAATCTAGGAAAGTTTTCTGACCTTAAAGCCCATTTTCCTCTAGAGAGAGGAAGACCATGGAGAGAGATACAGGCAGTGACCTTGAAGAAAGGAACTTAAGTTTTGTTCCTTATGGCTGCCAACCATTCACAATGATGATTGATGAAGATGATGATGATGATGGTTCTAACTTGTACTGAATACTACCTGCAGGAACTACTTTTTAAAACTTTGTTTTTTTTCTGTAGTTATTTCTGAAGAATAGGATTATAACTTTTTAATATTAAAGATAATTGTCCAGTGTTCCCCTTTTAGGTGTGGTGGTGCCTCCTTTGGTCTTACACACCAGTGCATTCTAAGGAACTTGCCTT
>NW_003852840.1:42462-43895 GCF_000181295.1 Otolemur garnettii | reverse complement strand
ATAGCAGTGCACATTAATACTATCATGGGGTACAGTGTACTGTTTCTGTATAAAGTTGAAATACTTTCATCCAACTGGTTAACATAGCCTTCAAGTCTTTTTCTTAGTTATTGTGTTAAGACATTTATATTCTACAATTAGAGAGATTCACAAGTACCTGTATAGGATGAACCATAGGCATGATCCCACCAACTACCCTCTCCCCTCCCCTCCCCTTCCTCTCCCCTCTCCCCATATTCTTGGGCTAAAATTGGGTTATAGCTTTCCTATAACCCAATTTTATAGGAAATAGTTTCATAGTAGGGCTGAGTACATGGGATAGTTTGCTAAGAAGAATATTTTCCAGCTCCATCCATGTAAATATGAAGGAGGTAAAGTCTCCATCTTTTTTTGGCTGCATAGTATTCCATGGTGTACATATACCACAATTTATTGATCCAGTCATGGATCGATGGGCTCTCGGGCTTCTTCCATGACCTAGAAATTATTAATTAGGCTGCAATGAACCTTCTTGTATAAATATCTTTATTGTAGTGTGATTTTTGGTCTTCTGGATATATACCTAGTAGAGGAATTATAGGATCAAATGGCAGGTCTATTTTTAGTTCTTTAAGTGTTCTCCAGATATCTTTCCAAAAGGAATGTATTAGTTTGCAATCCCACCAGCAGTGTAGAAGTGTTCCCTTTTCTCCACAACCACACCAGCATCTGTGATTTTGGGATTTTTGTGATATGGGCTAATCTTACTGGTGTTAGATGATATCTCAAAGTAGTTTTGATTTGCATTTTTCTGATGCTTAAGGATGGTCAGCATTTTTTCATATATTTGTAGGCCATGTGCCTGTCTTCTTCAGAAAAGTTTCTCTTCAAGTCCCTTGCCTACCTTGAGAGGGGATCACTTGTTTTCTTCTTGCTAATACATTTGAGTTCTCTGTGGATTCTGGTAATTAAATCTTTGTCAGTGACATAACCAGTGAATATCTTCTCCCATTCTGAGGGCTATCTACTTGCTTTACTTACTGTGCTTTTGGCTGTGCAGAAGCTTTTTAATTTGATGATGTCCCAGTAGTTTATTTTTGATGTTGCGTCAATTGCCTGGGGGGGTCCTATAAAAATACTAAAAGAAAGTGTAGGGAAAACACTTGAAGAAATTGGGTTGGGCAAAAATTTTATGAAGATATAAATTCTTAAGTTTGAGATTTTTTAATAAATTGTAGTAAAGTATCGATCTACTAGCAATATATCTTAACTACAATTTTCCTATTTTTCAAGTTGTTACTTTCCAAATCAAAATAGTTATAAGTCAGTGAGACGTAGAGAATATCCAATTTTGTAAATAAGATTAATTTTAAATATGCAGCTACTGGTGGCCACATACACCAAGGCTGGCCAGTTTGAACCCAGCCTGGGCCAGCTAAAACAACAATGACAAC
>NW_003852840.1:39369-42056 GCF_000181295.1 Otolemur garnettii | reverse complement strand
TTAATGTATTTTAAACTTATTTGAGACTTACTTTTTAAAATTAAAGACATTAATTCTCAAAGATCATAATATCATCATCAAGCATTGCCTCATGCTGTGAAAAACAAAATGATCAAAGTAATCTAATCAATCATTTGATTACATGTTAATTTAATTAATAGCTTAAGGATGAAAGACCATGCTGTATCCATGGTCTATGGAATCTATCCATATTCTTCTTTCTCTTTATTATATAGATCATCTTAGGAATTAGTTGAGTGGCTACCAATAGTCAGAAGGCTAAAAACAATTTTCAGTAAGTCATTCCAGGCTGAATACTAAAATGAAATATGTATAAAGAATGTGAGAGCAATGTATTTAGCAAGAGAATTGCTGGAATCACTATGTCTGAAGTTTGAATGGTTAAGTGTGTGACACAGGCAATTTCCAAATATGATAATTTCAGTTCCTTTTTAATTTGCCTTGACAGAATATTCAATATTATAAGCAGTGAGTCCTCCAATATACACCACAATCTAAAAAATGACACTGCTTGATTATTTTATTTTTCTTTGACTTTTCCCCTTTTATTTTTAGCAGATTTGGACATTTGTGACATTTCCTATTAGTGACACTATTGATTGCTTTCATGCAGGAAGCTTTAGAAAAATGAGTAGCTTGTAATCATTAAGTTTCATTTGTTATTCTTTGAAAGAAAAGCTAATTGTAAATCACTTGGAAACTAATTATTATATTATCGAATTGTATTTTAGTTTAAGAAGATATTCTGAGTTTCTTCTTTTATAAGAAATGTGGCAATTCTCTGATTTTTAAAAAACACGTATTTATAGTTTATATATTATGCCATAGGTCAGGTAAGAATATCAGATTGTCATTCAAACTACAACAAGGAAACACACATAGATTGCCATAATTCAGTATATGGATACAAAATGAATTTCCACTGGAGGTTTGACAATTTATCTGTTTTCGGAACTATATACATTTCAAATGTTCGAGCAAAAAGTAAAAGGACAAACTGTTTCACAAAAAAAAAATTGATAAATTAGACATTTAAAGGACAGAAATTTCCAATCTGTATTTTAAAAAACATACTCTTCTTAGCAAAGTATCTCAAGAATGGAAGAAAAAGTATTCAATGTACTTGGTTCTGCTAAGAAACCAATATATAAGCACTTACACTTCCATATGAAAGCTATTACCCAACTACAGCCCAAGATGAAGGGGAAAGAACAGGGTGAGGGGATAGGGGAGGATGTGTGGAGGGAGAGTATAATGGGTCAGACCACACCTATGGTGCATTTTACAAGGGTACATGTCAAATCTGCTAAGTGTAGAATATTAATGTCTTAACACAATAATCAAGAAAGTGGGGTGAAGGCTATGTTAACCAGTTTGATGTATTTCACGTTGTATATAAAACCAGAACATTGTACCCCATAAATGCATTAACGTACACAGCTATAATTACACTGTAATTTAATAAGAAAATAGAACCAAGATTAAAAATTAAACTTAATGAATAAAGGTACACTTAACCAAATAACCTTGGTGGTATCTCACTGCCAGTAAGATTTTTTTTTTTTTGAGACAGAGTCTCACTATGTAGTCCTTGGTAGAATGCCGTGGCATCACAGCTCACAGCAACCTCAAACTCTTGGGCTTAAGTGATTCTCTTACCTCAGCCTTCCAAGAAGCTGGAACTACAGGCACCCACCACAATGCCCAGCTATTTTTTGTTGCAGTTGTCATTGTTGTTTAGCTGGCCCAGGCAAAGTTCAAACCCGCCAGCCTTGATGTACGTGGATGGCACCATAACCACTGTGCTACAGGCACCAAGGCTGCCAGTAAGATGTTTGAATTTGGCCTGGCATTTTGGCTCATGCCTGTTATCCTAGCACTCTGGAAAGCCAAAGCAGGTAGATTGCTTGAGCTCAGGAGTTCAAGACCAGCCTGAGCAAGACTGAGCCCCCATCTCTACTAAAAATGAAAAACGGAAGCAAGAGGATTGCTTGATCCCATGAGTTTGAAGTTACTATGAGCTATGATGCAATGGCACTCTACCAAGGGTAACAAAGTGAGACTTGTCTTAAAAAGACAAAAAAACTTTTTAATTAGTCATTAACTGACTTATTAACACACATGTTGTTTGTTCTATGTTGAAACTACACTGGCCCCCTAGCAAAGGCATGCTTTCCTTACATCTCCAATGACTGCCTGTCTGAATACAAAGGAGTAGTCCCCTGTTGGAGCATAGCTTGGACACTTTTCATTGTATTCCTTGTCAGTGTCTACTACCTACCTACATGTGACTGTTACTTTTCTACTAAAGGTCAGTAGAAGAGTACTGTTTTTATAGTTCTGTCTTATTCTTCTCATACCCACTTACTTTAAGTGGTTTGTTCAATGACCATCATTTGTTCTGTCTTGCACGCATATATACAGGAAACACAGGTGGACAAACAAACCAATAAATATACAATATAGAAGGTTGAACATTGTGGGGAACTCAAGAGTACGTGTCCCACATCAAATGAGTTAGTCACTTCTCAGCCCCAACTAATGTCATCATGAGTCCAGTGAAGCCAAATCATCTTTCTCCTCTTCCTCCTCCTTCTTCTTTCTCCTCTTCTTTTCTTTTTTCTTCTTCTCCTTATAATCCAGCAGTTCAATTTTTATGTGGAATC
>NW_003852840.1:28634-38474 GCF_000181295.1 Otolemur garnettii | reverse complement strand
TACAATTTATCCTAAATTCACCTTATTAGGGTGATCACCTATGTTAATTAATTGGCCTTCTCTTAAGGAAAATAACCTTCTGATATCTTTATGACAAGAGGGAGTCTGTTTGTCTGCTTGGGATACCATAACAAAATAACATGGACTGGGTACCTTAAAGAACAGAAATTTATTTTCTCATAGCTCTGAAGGCTGAAAGTCTAAGGTCAAGGTGCTAACTGATTTGGTTCCTGGCGAGGGCTCTCTTCCTGACTTGCAGATGGCCACCTTCTTGCAGCATCCTCATATAAGACCTCTGTCTTTCTCTTCTTATAAGGTCACAGTCCTATGGGATTCAGGCCCAATTTTTATGATATATTTAATCTTAATTATCTCCTGCAGACTCTATCTCCAGATACAGTAATATTGTGGTATTGGGCTATAACATGCACATGTGAAAGGACAAAAGTCAGTCTTTTTAACTAGGAGTGGGATTCCAGCCAAAGTTAGCCTTCTCCCCTGCCACAGAAACTGGGAGTGCTAGGATTATAGGCATGAGCCACCATGCCGGGTATTGTCCTGTATATAGATTACAGGAAAATTTAAGCTTTTAGTACTTATTCTTTTAACTCTGAGGTGGAAATAAAAATATGTATTAACCTCCTGATGAAGAAATTAAATTTTGCCAGTTATAAAAATGATAAGATAGCAAATTATCTGCAAAAATAAATACTCTTAAAAAGCACTATAGACCTAAGAATAATTCAATTCAAAATTGAATTCCGTACCATTCTGTGTGGATTATAAGAACAAATACAAATTAAAAATTTAAAAACTGAGGCTTAATTTTCTTTGTTAAAAATAAGGAGGAAGATCCCTTTGCCCAATATTTTCATAAAGTTTTGACTTTAGAAAACTTGTAAATTATTGCTCTGTTTCTCTGAAATGTATGTAAATGTTTTAAAAAGCTAAATAAGCCTTTTGCCAGGTTCACGACCCAGAAATATCTTTCTCATAGACTCAGGAATCATCTGTACTGCCTCATCTCCCAGCAAAGATCATAGCATGTCACTCCCTTGATTACGTAATACGAGATGGCCAAGTGATGAGCTGTTGCTCCCATAATGAAATTGCACCACATGAGACTCCATTATAGCAGACTGTAGTGTATTCTCTCAATGTATAGGAGGTCAGCCTCTGCCTTGACTAGGAAGGATCCCAGGGACCTTCAAGGATCACCAAGGTTAACTGAAAATGTTATGGTGCCAGAAATAAAACAAGATGAGGAATTTAAAATGAATGTGGGAAGTCAGAAGAATAAGGGAAAATATGTAATAAGTTAAGAAAAGTTAAAACCTTTGATTGTTAAGGAGCTATTAGATTCTTTGTCAAGCAAAATAATAACACACAGGAGAATGACTAAATTCAAAATTTGTTGATAAAACACAAATACCAGAATAGGTCACTCTCCTGCTTAAAATCTTTGTGGTTGTGGTTTCTCTCTTTATCTCGCTCTCTTTTTCTTTTTCTTGTTTTTGAGACAATGTCTCACTCTGGGTAGAGTGCTATGGTATCATAGCTCACAGCAACCTCAAACTCTTGGGCACCTCTTGCCTCAACCTCCCAAGTAGCTGGGACTACAGGTGCTTGCAGCAACACTCAGCTAGTTTTTCTAATTTAAGTAGAGACAGGGTCTTGCTCTTGCTCAGGCTTGTCTCAAACTTGTGAGCTCAAGCAATCCATCTGCCTTGGCCTCCCAGAGTGCTAGGGATGCAGATGTGAACCACTGCACTCAGCCCTTTGTGGTTTCTTACTGCACTCAGAGTAGTATTTCCCCTGACTACCTCCTCCATCAAACCAGTTTCCTTTTATTATATCTTTTTTCCCCATTAACAAGTTATCATTTTTAAAGCTTTCCATTTTGACATAATAGTAGATTCATGCACAAATGTAGAAAATAATACAAGTGGCAGATGCACTTGACCCAATTCCCCAATGGTAGCATCTTACAAGGGTTGCAGTTTCACATCAAGATACAGCCCAATTTTAGTACAAAGTTCCCTTCTGGTCCCCTTTTGAAATCATAGCACCTCACTTCTGCCCCTTACTCCCTATCCTTAGTGCATAACCACAGAGCTGTTTTCTACTCTGTGTTAGTTATTTCAAGAATGACATGTAAATGAAATCATAGTGTATGTAATCTTTTGGGACTGGCTTTTTTCACTTAAAAAAAAATCCCTTGATCTCCCTCCAAGTTGTTGCATGTATCAGTAATTCATCCCTTGTTGTTGCTGAGTAGTATTCCACAATGTAGATGTACCACACTTGATTTTACCTGCTCCCTGTTGAAGGTTATTTGGACTATTTCATTTGGGGCTATTAAAAATGAAGCAGCTGTTGACATTTTTGAAAGGTTTTTATTGAACATATATATATATATTTTTTTTGTCCTGGATAAATACCCAAGAGTTGCAAGTTCTGGATTGTGTGGTAAGTACATATTTAGTTTTCTAAGAAACTACCAAATTATTTTCCAGAGTGGCTGTACTATTTATATTCCCACCAGAAATGTGTGAGTGATTTGGTTTCTTTGCATCCTTGTCAGTATTTGGCGTTATCATTAATTTCTATTCTTTTTTGATTCTAAAGTTACATATTTGTATATTCCAAGTTTTTTCATTGAATGTATTTAATTTTAGTAATAAATACTCTTTTAACGTATTAAGAAATGTTTAAGTTGTGATGTATAGAAAGGAAAAATTAAATATAACATACTACTTTAAATGTTTTTTAAACACAACTAAATAGTGAGATTAAAACTTTCATGTTGTAATAATACTTTCATGGGTTAGTCATTAAGTATATATAAAAAGATTTAATCTTTTTCTAATATCCTTGTTTTCTTTTTTTATTTTAAGACATCCAGGTTAGAGTGCAGAGGCATTATCATAGCTCTCTACAACCTTCAAATCTTTTTTTTTTTTTGCAGTTTTTGGCTAGGTTGGGGTTTGAACCTGCCACCTCTGGTACATAGGGCCAGTGCCCTACTCCTTCGAGCCCCAGGTGCCACCCCAGCCTTCAAATCTTGGGCCAAAGTGATCCTCCTGCCTCAGCCTTCCATGAAGCTGGAACTCAAGGCACGTGCCACCATGCTCAGCTGATATCTATTTTTTTTAGTTTTGTGTAGAGACTGACTTTTGCTTTGTTGCCCAGTCTGGTCTTGTACTCCTGCTCTCACATTATCTTCCTGCCTCAGCTTTTCAAAGAGTTGGGATTACAGGCATGAGCCACTGTGCCAGGTATCTTTCTGATATTCCTGTTATTGAAGGAGGAAATCCTGAAGTATTATGTCTTAATCGGAAAAGCCAGAAGTTTTTGTGTTTTGCTGATAGCTCTGCAAGGGTGGCTCATGATGACTCAGCCCTCCTCACAGCTTCTTGGTTAAAGATTAACTTCCTGAAACTTTGCTGTAAATCCTGCTCATGCTTTGAAACTTCCAGTGAGGGACTATATGACAATTCTTTTGTCTGCTTTTCTGTAAACCTATATAAGGACAGGGACTAATCAGCTGAGGAAGCTCGGCCGTTTTGGGCAGTAGTCTGCCACAGCTCTGCCGGCTGAAATAAAACCATTTCTTTTTTGAACACAGATGTTTGGGTGATTCTTTCTCTTCATCAGGTTTTGTTTTCATGCAACATTTTGATTCTATACTTCGTGATTGAGACATTTGGGTAAACTTTGGCAGCAAAACACTTCATTCTCTTTTGCCAAGTTTTGTTCCTCTCTTTGACCTCTACATGAGGGTCATGTCTTGGAACTCAGTCTTGGAACATCTCCTCCACCTACATTCACTCCCTCCGTGATCTGCAAGTCCTAGCCCTTTAATTGCTTTCTTTATGCTGCAACTATTTAGTGTATATTTCCAACTGCTGCTTCCTCCAGTTCCAGTCTTAGGAATGCAACTAACTGCTCGTCGTCCCCTAGATTGGCTCTTTAAGGAGCTTTCACACTTAGCATGTACAAAACTACATCCTGACTCTTCCCTTCATGATACTAATTTTCCAATCATTTCTGCATGAGCACTCTTTTTGTAAAGTTATTCAAGTGAAAAAAGAAAACTCCGATTCAGCCTCGTCTCCTTTCTTTTGTTTTCACCCCACAGCTGATTAACCAGGAAGTCCTCTAGGCTCTTCTTTCAAAACACTTTCCAAACCCAAGTCCTTTCCCCACTATTTCTACTTCCTTTTTCAAGCCACTGCTTTCTTTGATTAGTAAAATAGCCTCTTAAGTAGTCTGTCTGCTTCTCCCTTTCTTCTCACAGCTGCCAGAGTGATCCTTTTGAAATATTCCAGACTGTGTCACACATCCCCACTCAAAACCACCAGTTTCTCCCAGCACTCCTAATAAAAGCTGGAGAGCTTAGCTGGAGAACTCCTAGTGTGACTTACGGTGTCGTAAATGAGCTGGTTCCTCAGTGCCTGGCACTGTGTTACTGCTGTGATCTCCATTACTACAAACTTGGTGGCTTAAAACTACTCACATTCAATATCTGACAGTTTTTGTGGGCCAGGGGTCTAGGCCCACTTTTAGGGTCCCACAAAGCTGCAATTAAAGTGTTAGCCAGAATACATTCTCATCTGGAGGTCTGTCTGTTGAAAGATCCACTTCCACGTTCCCTTGAGTTTGTGGAAGAATTCATCCCCGAATTGTAAGACTGAGGCCCCTGTTTCTTGTGGGCTGTCGGATGGGAGCCACTCTCAGCTCAGGAAGCCACCCACAGCTCCTTTCCATGCTCATACAGCATGATGACAAAGCTTATCTTCTGTTTCAGCTCTTAGTTTTCACTCTCATGGAATATCTTAATATAATCCTATCACAGCTAGTTAAAAAATATTTCCAGAAGGCAGAAAAACGTCCTCTTGGAAGTATAACCTTTGCCTTCATTAAAAGATATGTATCCAGAGGTTCCCCTTTCTGTCCTCTCCCCTAGCGCTTGTAGCCTCTTAACACACTCATTTTGACATCTTTGACTTGGTTACTTCCATTTCCAGCCTTCAAAGATTAGAACATTATTTTTAAAAAATTATGAATCTTATATATGAACTGTGATAAAGGCTTAAGGAAATCCTGGAAGCTAAAAAGAATTTTATTTTAATATAAGGTAATGTTTCTATTTAATAGAAAAAGGAAGACCAGAATATAAGAGAGTAATGTGGGGGGGGGGTGGAATATATTAACCAAAACAGAAAAACCGAAAATAGCTCTACTCATTTCCGCTTGAAGCCAAACTCAACAGTCAGTAGCAGGTTTTGCAAACCTCAGCTCATTGTGGGTGTTGACCTCCCTGCACTATTCCTACTGGCCCATGCTGTATTTCTATATTTAGAGTTCTTCGCATCCTTTAGGTTATGTGTCTTCCTTTTCATCATCTGTGCATACATTTGCACAATCTAAACACATCATAAAATTTTCTCCGTAGTTAGAACCTTCTCTTCCACCATTATCCTTTTCTACCTCATTAAACGAATTTGGGATTCACATTGTCAGAGTTAGAGCATTAGCACTTTGCTACCTTTCTGAGCTTGCTTCTGAATGTTTTATACCTGAAATTTTTGAAGTCTTCTCTCTTAAGATTTAGAGCACTTGTCTAATGAATATCCCTCCCAAGATACTCCTAATTTTAAAATGACATGGTCAGTTTTTCCAAAGCTCCCTGTCAATGGTACTTTATAAACCAAACTCTCTTTGCTGGTCCAAATTAGGCCAAAAAATATTAGCTCCTATAATCACTTTCTTTACCCTTCAGGGCATGAAAATGTCAGTGAGACCAGGTAAGAATTTGTCAGCTGTTCAGCTTATGAGGGCTACACTTCTGGAAGATGAACAGAGTGGTGAAGCTTTTGTGTCACTTCTGTATTTCCCATTTTGACGGTTTTGTGATTGGGAAAGATCCGTGTTATCAGCCGATGCCTCTAACTATGCCGGTAACCATAAGGTTTTTGCTACATCTTACTTTTCCTATTTTTCTTTTATCTTATTTAAATATGCACTCCAACCTCTATCCATGTGAAGATGCATAGATTTCTCTGCTCATTGTATAGTTTCTTGATGGTAGTGAGGTCACTTTCACTTCTGATTCATGAATTTGAAGTTTGTGAGACTTAGTTACATGCCTATCACCTAGAATAGTATCTAGTGCATAGTAGGTGGGCATGAAATATTTCTGAAAGGAATATCATGTTCTGCATTATTTTCATTATTAGAAATTCTCTTGCATCTTTCTCTCTGCAGCTTGTCACTGGGCTCTGTGTCATTAGTCATCATTGGTACACTTTTCTAACCAGCCTTAAAGACAAAGATTCGGAGATAGGATGACTGAATATTGAATGTCCTTAAAAAGATGTTGACTTTGTCTCGCCTCAAACTCATTATTTGCAGAAAGCTTTTGAAGTATGATTGGAGCAGAAATACTCTCCAAAGATGCACAGAAAGCACAGTTGATTATGGTTTATAGGATTTCAAGGATGAGATTCTTTAACCGCCGTGTGTGTAATAGAAGGCAGGCAGGAAGGCAATACCACCGGATTTCTGAGGAGACTAAGGAAGTGGATTGGTACAGAATAAAAAGAGTAGGAACTCATTTAAAAAAAAAGAAAACAAAAAACATATTGCATTTCAGGTTCCAGAAAGACATCTGCCCAAAATAATGAGAACTTTGGATTAGAATACATATAAAATTCCCCCACTGGGAGAAGGGTTCTCAAATATCCTAACAATAGATGGTGTTATTTACTCTAGAGAGAGAATTCAAATCCAGTTTGGTGGCTATGTTACCATGAACATCAATCACAAAGATTGTCTGTAAGTTAATAATGAACGAAATTCTGTCTGAAGTTTAAGCATTTATAAAACACTATTTTCGCCTTTGGTTTCGCAGAAGTAGAATATGAAGTCAGAGAAATAAATTCATGAACTCATCCTAAAAAATTGCTTTGTACCTCATTAGTAAATATCACCACAGTCACCAGATGGCTAAGGGGACTACTTTAAAGGTGACCATAACAATATTCAGTAATGAGGTATGTAGCACTTTTTCTAGGATGAGTTCGTGAACTTAATTGTCAAACTGTGCAAGGCAACATCTCTGATAGCTATTCCAGAAACAAAGGCCCCCAATTTCTTAATTTTCCGGAACCACATACATGCCAAGGGAGGACATATGTGTCTTCTCTGCAGCCATGGAGTTGAAAAATATAGATGATGTTTCCCAGCTACCACAAAAAGAAAAAAATATACAAAACCAACAATAAAAGATAATTGTAATTAGAACTTCCTTGGACTAATTTCTGTATATTTAAAAAAGTAATGATTACGAAATTTGAACACAGCAAAATTAAATCTATTGCTCCACAGTAAGTATTTTTCCTGAATTATTAAGTCATTAAAATATGAAATGTCCGATTTTGAATCAAAAATTTAGTACATTAATCCTAAAGACGAAGCAATACAATTACTCAAAGCGTGTTCCTAAACGATCAACACAGTTTTGCCATCTTAGCAGTAGCTTGTGTATACCAGCAGCAAAGAATCCTGGGAAGCAAGTAGCGATAATCACTAAAGGCATTTTCTATAGCTTGTTGAGAATTGAATATTTTCCCTTGCAAGAAGTGACCCCAAACCTGGAAGAAGGAGTAGCCAGTTGGTGCAAGTTCTGGTGAATACAGTGGATGACAAAGAGTTTTCAAGTCCATCTTCTGTGGTTTGAGCAGCATTGTTTCTGTGACACGTGGTTGAGTGCTGTGTTGCAAGAGGATTGACTCTAATAAAATGTGCCACGATGTTTGTTCCTACATTGTTGATCTACAATACTACTAGTTGGCTTTCCTAAAAAATCCACTGGAAAAATTTCTTTCAGGATTAAATGCCTTGAAAAATTTACCTTCCTGAAGGAAAAGGTTTGGTTTCTCATGAACTGTAAAATGTGCATGAGTTCTCAGCATTTTCCTTAAACCACTACAAATCTCAGAGCTAAATATATTCCTCAAGCTTAGTAAATTTCTAGCTTTCTGTGGAGTTTTTGCATTTTTGATTTTCTATGCTAATTTATATGTTCACGAGCACCTGACTGTAATTTATTCCTTATACTTTATTTCTGTGAAATAGTCTTAACTACACCAAATACTTTCTGAAAAGAGACATGTTAAAAGGAAAGAGAGGAAGAAGGGAAAATACAGGAAGAATGCAAGCAATGACCACTCTGCTAGCAAGCTGTGGATCATTTAAGACAATCTAGTTAATCCAGGGGGTGGGCTTTCTTACTGGGAGATTAAAAGCAATATCGTAATGAAACTACTACAAAACATTTTCAGATTTCTAACTGCTTTCATCCTTTGTTCACCAACATACCTAGGAATAAAAAACTGTGTAGACCAAGAAATAAACAAAAATAAACCACTAGCCCACGTTTTTCCAGATTGTACCGTATGTCAGAATATTCTTCCTTGTTAAGGCTGAATAATATTCCATATTATGTATAGAACACATGTTGCTTATGCTTTTATCTGTCAGATGCTTGAACTGCTACCATATTTTAGCTATTGTGACTACTACAGCTATGAAGGTGGTGTCAGAATTTCTTCTAAAGTATGTTTTCAAGTCTTCTGAGTATATATCCAGAAGTAGAATTGCTAGGTCTTATGGTAATTCTATTTAGAATTCTTTGAGGCATTTCCATAAAGTTTTCCACACTAGTGAAACCACTTTATATTCCTACCACCAGTGCAGAGGGTTCCAAGGAGGACATTATGCTTAGTGGAAAAAGCCACACGAAAGACAAATACTGTTATGACTCCACTTATTTGAGGTACTTAGAGAAGTCAAAAATTGGAGACAGAAAGTAGAATAGTGGATGCCAGGGGCTAAGTGGATGGGAAGAGGGTGAGGTATACATTAAATGGCCACAGAGTTTCAATTTTACAAGGTGAAATGCTATGGAAATAGATGGGAATAACCGTTGTATTGAATACTGCTGGGCGTCATGCTTAAAAAATGGTTAAGAAGGGAGATTTTGCACGTTTTTTGCCACATTTCAAGGGAAAATACCCTCATTTTCATGGCCTGTATAAAACACTAAATGGTTATTTTATGTCTTATTTTGGGAAATAGCCACACATATCCATCCCAGAATTGAGTATTCTTACCACTACATTTTGATCTGATTAATAAATAATAACAGAGGCTTCAATGGAGATTTTTAATTGAAACCAGGGTGACTTATACTGCACATTTGATTTAAATGGTGAGGACATAAAATCAAATTTTTCTTTTCTAGTATCTTTCCCTCAGCTTTTTCGCTTTCTTTGATTTTCGGTTCCTGAATGTTCTTAATTTTATTAAACTACAGAAAGGCTCATATCCTAACAACTTGCTTTCCCTTTTGACTTAGTGTAAATGCTCATCCTCCTTTAGGATTAAACTATTTTAACCTACATCTTATACCACATGAAGAATTTAGGCCTATTCTATGTTCCCATTGATATTAGACTTTCAGGTTCTTGGTCTCAGTGATTTGAAGAATAAATCTGCGGACCACAGATCAGTTGCAAGACAGAATTGATTTACAGAAAAAGAATACAAAAACACTGAAGTTTCTGGTAGGAAGAGAAAACCCAAGTTGGGGGAGAAAGGCTCTCTCCTTTTTCTCTCTCTGTCTCTCTCCATCTAGCAGTATTTATAGGTACATGGGTTCCTTCTATATGAGGCCAGGAAATGAATGGACACAGTCTCTTCCACTGGGGCAAGGTGAATGAATGTATAAATGAATGGACACAGTCTCTTCCACTGGGGCAAGGTGAATGAATG
>NW_003852840.1:25094-27893 GCF_000181295.1 Otolemur garnettii | reverse complement strand
CCCCCCCCCCGCCTACACTCCAGCCCACTAGTTCCTCTGCTGGCTGCCGCACCAACACCACCAAGGTGAAGGCTGCAGGTCCTCCAGCCCAGCATGGCTGAGCTGGCTGGGGGCCACCTGTCCTGTATCATCATTATTTATTCATGCTTCTGCATCAGAAATTAGAACTGTATCCAAGTACAAATTCCCCAAAACTCAATCTTTAGATACTTCTTCACATTTTTCAATACCCCCCATATAGTTACTTAGTGATTTTCCTGAAAATAATTTGCTTTTTTGTTTGAATACATGTTATTTAGAAAAAAGTAATGGTCTGAAACTAGCTAGTACACAAAATACTACATAAAAACATTATAGTTAAATGTAAGCTTAACATCTTTGCTGACGACTGACACTAAAGTTGAAAACAAATTATCAAGTTTTAAAGAAATGTAAAATATTTAGTTAAAAACATCTGCGAGACTTTCTATTTGACCTAATTAAAAATACCAAAGAAACTGTTTTCTTTTTAAAAATTTGATGCAATTTAATGTCCTTTATGTATTTATGTACATACTCCCTAAAATTCTTTGAAATCCTTGGTATCTGTTTCACATTTTGGGAAATGATGAGTCTAAGCATATTCTTAGCACCAAGACAACTGAAAAATCAAATCCAGAGAGAGGGTTTCCAAGGCTAACAGCCATTATATATAATAAGATGTCAACAAGAAAATAAAACCATCATGTAAGACCTCTGAAATAAAAATGCCTTTGCTTATAGGACAAAGATAGTGGTTTTATATTTGCTTTTCCCATTAATTGCTAATACCCTTATTTTATGTCATGAAAAATGGGGTCATTTTACGGATAGAATCAGAACCAGGCCCTGTAAAAACAGATCTCAAGTGTAAGTTTCTCTTTCTTGCTTCACCATAGTTCTGGCCTTGCTTAATCGTACCCATTACTGATGATCACTAGAGATCCCAGGGGAACAAAGAGTATTGCACTCTCTTTCAGATCTATTGATGAAGCTTCTAGGATATAAAAAAATAGCAAAATAATTGGTAATTGCTTTCAGTGTAAAATGACTGAGTGCATGTGAATTCTGTATCCCCAGACAAAGGTTAGACATTATAACATTTGCCACATAAATTTTCTCAAACATCGATTGAAGTCTTTCCTTGGGAGTAACTAGAAAGCTAATGATGATGAGAATTCAATCATTGCCTTTGGGAGCTTAACATTTATTTATTGCAATAGGGTTCTCCAACACCACCTGGCAACAGTAACAAACGTGAACACTGACCAGTCTCCCTTCTCTGGTTTCATTTTGTGCTAAGCTAAGGCATTTGTAAAGTAGCTGGATGACATTAGGAGCACAGCCTAAGACCACAAAAGAATGCCAAAGTTATAGTACCTCTCCAACCAGAAAGATTGGACTGTCATGCGATTTGCACCCAAAGGCTTTAAAAAGCAGTGAGTGTTATAATGATTCATTCTTTTCTCATATAAGGGAATTTAAAATACACTAATTTCCTTTTACCAGTGGATGCAGTGAGATTTCTGGTAAGTCAGCAACTTAAACCAAGTGGATTCTGTTCCCCTAAAATTTCTATTGTTAAAAAAGTCACCATCACTTGGTGAAAATCTCATCCATAGTGACTGACTTATATGAACAAGAGAATTATTGCATTCTGAATTTTAGATCATTAATATTTCATAACATTAATTTGGTTTACTGTAAATATTTTTACAGTAAATAGCAACCTTCTTTTTGAAGGGGTCAAATTGCCTAGAAGCAGTCGTTAGGATTTTGATCATATATATGTGTGTATGTGTGTGTGTGTGTGTGTGTGTGTAATCACTAAAAACTCCCAATAATCTATGTAGAGATTTATTAGAATTTTTTAGTATGTTTTTAAAAATTAAATTTAAAATCTGTGAGTTAATTTTGATGACTAATAACTGAATGTAATAATATATACCATCATGTTTTAAGAGGTTTTTTGCAGGTTTTTTTGTTTGTTTGTTTGTTTGTTTGTTTGGCATGGGCCAGGTTTGAACCCACCACCTCTGGTATATGGGGCTGGCACCCTACTCCTTTGAGCCACAGGCGCCACCCACCACTGTGTGTTTTGATTAAGTGCTGTATGATCTTGTATTAGATGTTTTGCTTCAAATGAGGAGAATTTGGGATTCCCATACAGTTTCCTGGGTTTAGCATCAAGAAGTAATGTAAGGCCTACTTTAGTTAAAAACTAACAGGTGACATCATGAAAAAGCGTCATTTATATTGCTGGCTAGTGATTTCAGTAGTCCTTTAAATAGTCCTTTTGACCTCCCCATGTCCAATGAAATTTCCATAGAATCAGAAGCAGATGTGTGTATATGATAGGCTAGCAAAGACTACACACATTGTAGGCCTTAGGGGTGTAATTACATCCAGAAAGCCCTCTTGTATGAGATCCTCTTCTGCTCTAAGTTGCTCTGGCTTGTTGATGCTAAAATTATTTTGGTACATAGCAATGTTTCTCCATTTTTCTTATTATTGACCTTATAAGCAGATAATTTAGACAGTTATAATAGATACCCTCCCATAAATTGTAGTTATATATCAGTTTATATACTGTGTGCATTTCTGTGCATTGTACATTAAAATAGTAAGAGTTTTTTCACCTCCCAAGACAAACTTTTACTCCCTGGGAAGCAATACCACCCGCTCAGGAAATGTATGCTGCAAAGCGATAAATCGCACATTACCTGGCATTTAGTTATTCAACAAATGTTTGATCTCAAACATGTTTGCCTGAATAGAACT
>NW_003852840.1:21253-24721 GCF_000181295.1 Otolemur garnettii | reverse complement strand
ACGCTGGAGTTCTAGCCTCAAAGTTTCTGGTAGGATTACCAGAGACCTGTCAATTTATACTGTGTGCATGTGTAAAACTTTGGATCGTGTATGTAAATTAGCATAGAACTTTGGGGTCTGTATGTGGAAGAAGTCGTAAGAAAGACATCTGAATCTGAAGTGTCTTAGGAATATTTTAAAACATAGTCACTTAGTAAATAAGACAGATTATATAGAGTCGAAGTGGAATAAAGGCAGAGATTAATTTAGATTAGTGCATATCTGCAGATAAATTCTTTTAAGAGACCCTCCAAACCCTGAAGATTTTAGTCTTAAAGACCTCTTAGATGTCTTAACATAAAAGGGCAGTGCAAGGGACTATATGTTTTCATAATAAATATGTTTCAATTCAAACTTCCATTAGTAGAATGAATGACAGAATATCATGCAACAATGAGAATAAATGATCTTGCAACTCCAAGCCATAAGATGAACAGTCCTCTCAAACATGATACTGAGCTAACATCAAATACAGCGTGCATGCTTCTTGATTCCATTATATAAGTTCAAAAGAGGTAAAAATGATCTTTGGTGATAGAAATCAGGATGGTAATTGTGGGAGGGTATGAGGAGGCATGAGAGGGGTTCCTTGATTATTGGAAGTGGTCCATTTCTTTAGGCAATTTTACATTAGTATGCAAACCTTATGAAAACCATTAAGCATTATAACATGTGCATATATATATATTTATATATGAAATTTTTCAAAAATTTACTTAAGGAAAAGTATTTCTTCAGATTTCTCAGGTTTCCAGACACAGATACCATGTAGTTTATTAGGTCTTTTCATATTATTTTATGTTAATGAGTAATTATTTTATAAATAATGTACATTTATAACACACATATATACTCTATATTAGGGGCTCTATAAAAGATATACCTAGTAAGAGAATAATTATAAAAACAGAAATGGGCAGTGCCTGTGGCTCAGTGAGTAGGGCACTGGCCCAATATACTGAGGGTGGCAGGTTCAAACCTGGCCCCAGCCAAACTGCAATAAAAAATAGCCAGGCATTGTGGTGGGTGCCTATAGTCCCAGCTACTAGGGAGTTTGAGGCAGAATTGCCTAAGCCCAAGAGCTGGAGGTTGCTGTGATGCCATGGCACTCCACCAAGGGTGACAGAGTGAGACTCTGTCTCAAAAAAAAACAAAAGCCCAGAAATTAAAGCTTTCACTGGTAACTTGGTAACTTCTCTCACTTGAGAATCCTAAATCTTCAGTTACCAAATTTACTCCAAAATTCCGTTTTTCAAATAGACCGAGCAAACTCTGGAACGGTACAGGAAAGCACGCTGAAGTGGCAAACGGCTTGGACTGTGGGGTAGACCTTGGCCATATGACGTATCACCTCTAAGCTTCACTTAGTTTATTTGTAAAATGAGGAGAATAGTGCTGTTTACTTAACATGATGGCCATGAGTATGAAATCAGATAACATACACAATGTGAATATGTATTGCACATTCTAGAATTCTAGAAGAAGTTGGCATTGATGTAGATTATACCAAGTTGACTTGAATTAGAGATTAAAATACATTTTTGAACTCATAATCCTCTATTATTCATGAAAAGTGCCCGTGTTTATCTCATTTTGCTGTCATGGTATGTCATTTTTAAATAGTTTTATCCCCAAATCTTAACTCCCTGACAATGGGCTGATTTTTGGTAATCCAAGAAACCCCAAGGAAAACTATCTGCTCTCTATCTAGTGTCTGCCCGGATCGCACATTAGTGATGTCACACCTAAGAAACAGCTGGTGCTCTTTTCCAATCATCCCTTAACTGGGCTCAATGCTTGGGTGTCTTTTTCTGACAGTTAGGGCTACGTAGGTGGTTAAATTATTACTTGGCCATCTCCATCCTCTCTCTTCCCCCCACCCTCGACTTTGATGCCTTCATTCAGTGCTTATCAACCTTCGTAATGCCGCGACCCTTTAATACAGTTCCTGTGGGTCACGACCCACAGGTTGAGAACCGCTAGCTCCTCAGCTCTTTCTCATTAAATTGTTTTTCTTTGCCAAAGTGTCCATTGGGAGTTTCCAGGTTAATGAGTGGTAACCACTGGCTCTCTAGGAAGGAAAATGCCAGGAATTGCAGCCTTTGCTTGTTTTTGCAGTGTAAATGCTCCCACTAGGGTTTGTCTGAAGTACTAACATACTACCACGGAGCACAGAGTTGGGAGGAGATGCACACAGTTGGCTTGGAGAGCTAGGATGGGTCCCTTTAGAGAGCACGCCACTGCGGTAACTCAGATCTGTGCCCACTATTACATGCAAACACTCACTTAGATTAGTCGTCTCTTCCTTCCTTCTCCTATTCTTCTTCCCCCACTCCTCAATACTTGGGTCTCCCCTTCTTACAAGGTCCATTTGAACTTGCTCAGGTTATGTTAGTGACCATTCTCATCAGCTCCAAAAGTCCACCACACAGTGAAGTCCCTTTATTTGCTCCTCAACACTCAGGTTTGTACACTTGCAGGTTCTTATAACAGATCAGTTAATTCACGAACAACTTAAAAACGTTTCTATGAAACTAGCCTTCAGTAGAAATTAACGAAATACATCAAAAAATGCCGTCTAACCTTCAAAAATGGAAAGGAATGTTAAATCTCTGACAACATACGGTGAGCAAATCGTCGGTGACAATTTGACTGTTTCCACAGGGACAAATGAAAGAGTTTTGGTGGAAAACTCTAGAGAATAAAGTTTGTTTTTGCTTCTTTTTTCCTCCGGAACAGAGGCCATTGTCAGAAAAGTCTCAAATATTTTTCTAGCACAAAAACACGTTTCATGTGCTGTTTGATATTTGAAGAGTTATTTTCAAAGTGAGACAAATTCCCTTTGTGAATTATATATCAAAAAGTTAAAATCTAAATGAAATTCTTTGCAGTTCTCACTGAATGATGGTTTTATCTTCACCACGACGGGAAGGGCAAATCTGTCTTTACTTGTCTCCATTTCTCTAATCTTCACAAGTACCATCTTACAGCCGTTAGATCTGTTGCCAACATAACAGATTAGTCAGGACATGTCTATTTTTAAAAGAAGGTCCCACACCAGCCCACATTCACCAAGATCGGTCTTATTTGACACCATTCTTTGTAGGAATAAAACTACAGCTGTTCTGAGTTGTGCTCTCAAGCACACAAGTGCGCCTATCAGGGCACCTTTCCATATACCACTGGAAAGCTTTTAAAATCTTGAGACGATTTAAATTTTCTTTTAAATTTTTTTTTGCTTAGACACAAAAAAATGAAATAAGAAAGTGGAAGCTGGTCAGTGTACATTTACTATCATTGCAATGGGAAAAAATAATCTTAGTATTATAAATAAAGGCTAAGACTACGTTGTAGTCATCTTTAGCTATCTGGTTACTGCTGGGAAAGCACATCAATCAATGTTCGAGGAAGTTAATTGAGTAAAAATAT
>NW_003852840.1:17340-20627 GCF_000181295.1 Otolemur garnettii | reverse complement strand
GTAAATTGTCCCTCGAATATTGCTGTGAACCCCAGGATATATGTGACAAGTTATCAAGATAAACTCACTGCTGTAGGGGCAGTCTCCCAAATTTTTACCAAGTTTTGACGTGAAGTGGAGAAGGTTGTTCCCCTTACAGAATAGACTTTAAACAAATTGCTATTTGAGTTTCAAGTCTTACCAAGGTTTTAAGGAAACCACTTTATGGTCATCCTTCACAGTTCATCTGATATCCTCTGTACTTGGAATTGAGTTCAAAATGTAGTCAGGACAGGAAACATACCAGGGAGAGATCCTTGCTCATAAAAGTGATCCTTTTCTGATTATCCAGAAAGCATTTTCTTAGTCATCTCTATTCTTGCTCTATCATTTATATAAATTCTTTCTCTCTTTTATCTGTCCATCCATCCATCTATGCATAACCTATTGATTCAGTGAATATCTACAGGGAACCTTCAATGAGCAAGGCACATTAATAGGAAATGGGAACTCAGTGTGGAACGAGGATTTTACAGCCTTCTTGGGATGTCAACAGACTTCTTCACTGCATTCCACCAACCTTCCAGACCTGCCTGGATCTTTATATTCTATTTGAGATCCCTGCCTTACTTTGCAAAAATTAAAGAAAATGGTTATATTAAAAAAATGATGATGTTAGTCCTGTAAGCTTTGATTTTACATCTCTCTTAATGATATCGGGTAAATGTTATCTTAATTATCTTTATTTCAAAGATTTCCAGTCAGCTGAAGATTGGAAGATAGGTTGAGAAAATTCTTTTTTCACTAGGGAAATGAACTATGTAAAAAATATTAATTTAGCAAATAGTATATTTAGTTCATTAATTTCGTTCTAGATTAAAAAGTCGTGCGACAAAATATTTTATTTTTTATAATACATCTAAAAATGCCTCAGTAAAGACAAAAATGAAGCAACTGAACTGTAAGTCATGATAAAGAAAAAATGGTGATATTCATGGTGATCTTGAGGACAAGTGAAATGACTGGGTTACACTGATTATCACAAACAAACAAAAATAATCATCAAAATAAAAGCTATTGAAATCTAAGCAGTAAGTGGAGCTAATATCTTCTGTTTATCTGGTATACCTGATGCCCATTAAAGATTACTACACTTGAAATTAAACGTACATCTCTAACACTTAATTTTTGCTTCCACATACTGATTCTAAATGCCGTCTGCTGGAGATCCTTGAGGGAATGTTGTGAAACTCATAGGGAAAGAGTTAACTTCCCCAAAGCAATTTGATTCTTCTGTTATAAGGAGATAATTTTTTTTTCTTTATTCAAAAGGTAAACTTCATATCTAAATTTCTGATTTAACACAATCTAATTTTGATATTTTTTTGGAAAAAAAAATTCATAAATATCCCTTCTAGTCAAGGCTACACCCCCGTCTCATAAGCGCTCCCTTCTATCTCTGAAATTTGCAGTTAATTGTCACTTATGGTTCTACTTTCAAAGCCTTTTACTTTGTTATTTCACACATGATGGTCTGAATTTTTCAGGCCAAAAATTATATAGAGCTAAATATAATATAACTTTTACAAATTCTGACTTTTCATTTCAAGTACACATTCTGTGCGTACTTGAAAATTTAATCTAGTTAATTATGAGGGGGTTGTCCGGTCCCTAGCTGACAGCTTCTGTCTACTTGTTCATAACTGAATTGTACATTCATTTCTGGTCCTAAGTTACTGTTATCTTCCAAAGTCATTCTACGTACCTATCCCCTGAGGTAGCCTCTTTTCTTAACTTCTGGATTCCAGTACCAACAGCTCATTCTTTCTCTCTCAATCTCTCTTCACTTCCACAGCTTCCTGAGAAACGTGGAGAAATTATTCAGTTCATCCAGGCAACTCTGAAGGCATAAGAGATCCAGAGGTGCTGCCAATGACATTTCTGTTCTTGGACTTTAACCAACCATCCTTCTTCTTCTAAATATTGGTCCTCAAAGTCCTAAGGTATTCCTAGAGTTACAGAGAGGAAACAGAACATAAGTTCCATTGACTCTGAGATTACCAAATTATCTGGAGTTCTCTTGTTTGCTTCATGCCCCCTTCTGCCATTGAACTTAGCCAGGGACGCCAGCCTCCTCTCAGAAACCCTCTCCTTTCATTCTTTCAAGAAACACTATCTAGACCCTGGTTACACTTTATAGCCCCTCAAAGGAAAGAGCAAATGAAATTTTTCATTTGGAGCTTTTGAAATTAAAAGTTGAGAATGTTCACTGTTTATTCTCTGCTCCTTACTCCTTGGGGTAATGAATCTTTAGGGCCAACAATTTGAATGGGGTATGACTACTAGGTAAAATAAGAATTATGGCTTCCTACAATTAGTTGGAGAGAAGTGATGTTTTGAAATAATTTCTGCAGTATGGAATCTAATTCTTCTTAATTGGTCTGATAAAATATGGCTGTGAATCCATCTGTGCTGGGGCTTTTTCTTGTTGGAAAATTTTGTATTACTGCTTCAATCTCACAGCTTGATTTAATCAAGAGTTCTGTTTCTTCCTGACTGAGTCTTGGGAGGTTGTGTGTTTCCAGGAATTTGTCCATGTCCTCTGTTTTTGAGTTTGTGTTTCCTAGTATTCACAGATAATATTTTGTATTTCTATAGTATTGTATAGTATCTCCATTTTTGTTTCTTATAGAGCTTATTTGGATCCTTTCTCTTCTATTCCTGGTTAATCTAGCAAAAGGTCTATCAATTTCGTTTATCTTTTCAAAGAACTAACATTTTTGTTTTATCACTCCTTTGTATTTTTCTGCTCTGACCTTAGTTATTTTTCCTCTGCTGGATTTGGGTTTGGTTTGCTCTTCCTTTTCTAGTTCCTTGAGCTATGCCATTAGGTTGTTTATTTGTGACCTTACTGTTTTGACGTTGGCATTGAAGGCTGTAAACTATCCCCTAAAGCCTGCTTTTGCTGAATCCCAATGATTTTGATGCTTTGTGTCCCCTTTGTCATTCAGTTTGAGGAATCTTTTTATTTCCATCTTGATTTCATTATGGACCCAATAATCATTCAGTAGCAGGTTGTTTAATTTCCATGACTTTGTGTATATTTGAGTGAAAAAATGCTCACTGTCACTAATCATCAGGGAAGTGCAAATTAAAATCACAATAAGATACTGCCTTAAAGTTAGAATACAGTTTTGGGGGAGGCGCCTGTGGCTCAGTGAGTAAGGCGCCGGCCCCATATACCGAGGGTGGCGGGTTCAAACCCAGCCCCGGCCAAACTGCAACAAAAAATAGCCGGGCATTGTGGC
>NW_003852840.1:0-15667 GCF_000181295.1 Otolemur garnettii | reverse complement strand
TAGACCAGACATTAGCCACATATACGTATCAGTGCAGTAGGCCTAGTACCTCATGTTAACCACCTTCATAGTGTGACCAGTTTGTTACAGTCCCTTGGGTGGTCATCTTATAGAGGTATCTGCTTTCATTATTTATTATCAGAAGAAACTTAGTCACCAGTGACACGAAGCTGCCAGCCACGATCTTTTTGTTTCATATTTCAGAGGGATGAACCAGTCCACACAGCCTAGCTCTTTAGGCTGTACTGGTGAAAACTTCTCATCAGATTTGGGGAAGAGGGTAAATTATACTCCTCTCCTCCCCTGGGGTGGAGACAGATTTTGCCAAACCAGTCCTCCTCACCAAGTCCTGCCGAATCTCCACACCTGACTGTTTTAGATCTTTGATGTAGCTGACTCATGGAGCAGGTTCACAGACACCTTCTTTGAAATTTCAGCCTGTTGATCTGACTCATAGCACATTGTAATTTGGAGATCAGTCAAATGTTCCAACTGAACATCCTGTTACCCTACTATAAAAGAAAAACCCTTGATTTTTGAATGCAGCCATCTTAGTAAATTTTCTTTTTGATTTGAATAGAATTTCTTCATTCTCGACATCTGAAGATAAAATGTTTTCTTCCCTACCTTTATCCCACACAGTCCCTTCTCCTGGATCACCAAAACAATATTGAATCATTTCAGTGATCATTTAGATCCTTGCTTCCTTACTTTTAAAGAAAATACCTCAATATTTGTCTCTTTTCTTGACAGAGTAATTTAAGTTCTTTTATTGCTCCATTTATTTGAGTGGCTGCCTTAGAATCAGGAATTAGCTCAAATTTACCGTTCGTTACTTTTGCCAGTATCTTTTCAAATTTTATGGACTGTCTTAATTTATATACAATGTGTAAGCATCATTTTTTTCCTGAAATTGGCTTTGGTAATTCAATAAAATGTTTTTAATATTTCCCCCACATTGTACAGAAAACCTGGTTTATTCATTTTAACTACTAGATACCATTCAATCACACTGTATTTGGGCTGTTTCCACTTTTTACTACTAAAAGCATTGCTTTGGTGGGAATTCTTGGGCATGTCCCCTTGTGTGCCAGTGCAGTAATTTCTCTAGAGGGTATCTTGAGAAGCAGAATTATTAGGAAATAGTCCTTGTGCACTTTCAAATGAATGTCACTAGATTGTTCTCAAAAATGACTAGACCATTTCATATTGCCAACAACCACTCCTGTTTATTCTTCATTTTCACTGTCCTTCTATAATTTTCTTATCTGCTACTTTGTAAGTTTCTGAAAGAGATGAGCTAACCCAGTCAGTTACTGTTACGAATTTTTAAACTTGCTGTTCTGCCTAGTTGGTTTCATATATTGACCATTGGATTTGATACAAGTTCACAGTTACTATACTTCTGGGGAAACACATATTACTTTAAACTTCCCTGTATAGAATGCTCTTTTTACTAATGTACATTTCTGATAAAACTATCCTTTTGTCTCTTTTGGTTATTGTGTGTGTACAGTAACTTGCCATTCCTCAATTTTCACCCTTTATTTGTGAGGCATTATCATTTACCAATAACACATAGCTATCTGCTTATTTCTTTTTAAATCAAATCTGACAGTCTCTGTGT
Organism: Otolemur garnettii; assembly: GCF_000181295.1. Taxonomy (NCBI): domain Eukaryota; kingdom Metazoa; phylum Chordata; class Mammalia; order Primates; family Galagidae; genus Otolemur; species Otolemur garnettii. Next base: position 14,040 of record NW_003852840.1, on the reverse strand, counting down.
TTTAGCAGAGGTTATTAATTTTTACAATTTATTTTGATGACCATGTTTGAATTTATTTTTATATCTCATTCTAATTTTTTAATATGTATTTTGCTTTTCTTAGTATCTTTTTTTTTTCTTTTCCTGATTTCTGTGGACTTGATCAACATTTTCTTAATTTGGAAATTAAATGATCTGTTTTTCTTGTTGCAGTGCTTTCATTTCCTTTAATTTTTTAAGAAACATTTAATTTTACTTCTTCCTAATAAAGTCTAAGGTTAATTGATACAACTATCTTCCTTCAAAAGACTGCAAAATATGTAGTAAATACTTTTTCCTTCAGGCATTCCCCTTTAGTCATTATCATTGCAACTACTATTCAGTTTAATTTCTAACTTGTTTTTAAATAGTCCAAAGTAGTTATTATGAGTGTTGTTAATGTCAGTATTTAAGAGTCTGATCAATTGCTTTGCTTACTCTTTCCTTTTGCTTTTCAGTTTTTCTTGCTGAAGTATGTCTTTCTTCAGTCTTGCTAACTGTATGTCTTTTACCAAGTCTATGGGCAACAATTTATGGGGTTTTTTTGGTATGTTTATGAGTATCTGTGCCTTTAACCCTTACTTTTTTTGATATTTATTTTTGGATAATTTAGGCAGCTTATGTAATTTCACTCCCTAGCATTTAAAAATATTAATTATCTTCATGTACTTTTTGTCCCTAACGAGAAACTTGATGTCCGTCCAAATTTGTCTCCTTGTAAGTAATCTGTCATTTTCCACCCTTGTTCTCACACCTTTTTTCATCTTTGATCTCTTATACTTTCAGAACACTGTGTCTAGTTACAGATTTGTTTTATATTTAAGACTTGATATGTTTTCTTCTGACATAAGAATTTGTTTCCTTTCAAATCTGAACATTTTCTTCAATATTTTCCAAAATAGTGTCTCTTCCGAATTCTCCCCTGCCTAAATATCCCTTGGATGAATGATCATTTCTTTGGGGAGATTTCCTCAACTCTATATTGCATTTTATTAGCATTTTATTAGTTATATATGGTTTAACCCTCAGTTGTAGGTATGGAGGATTTATGGAGTTTTTATCCAGGGCTGGGTTTGAACCCACCACCTCCAGTATATGAGGCCAGCACCCTATTCCTTTGAGCCACAGGTGCCGCCCTCCCACACACTTCTTTTTTACAGGATTTAGAGAATGCAGGCCTGTATTCTCACAGCAGGCCTGTGGCTTTGACAACAGTCTATGCCCACTGACACTAAAACATCTATCATCTCCTAAGAATAAACTATCACACCCTCGCATGGGTTAGAACAGTTCATTTACAACTCCCTTGTTTAGCCATAAGTTCCTTCAACATTTCTGCCACTTGGTACCTCTTAAAAATGTCTTTATTATGTTTATATTTTACTCAACTCTTTTATATGTTTTACGGGTAAAGCAGTGGGGTCATCTATTGATATCTTTGTCAGGGAAATTTAACAAACTTTTCCCCATATAGGTTTTAGTGTATTTTTCTTTTTCTTTTTCACCCATACTTGCTCATTAGGGCAACTATTATGAACATATCTTAACCTGTAATATATAGCTAAGAACCATTTTTCTCTAGGACAATGTAAGTATCAAAGTATCAACTTTTATTTCCTAAGCTTTAAGAGTAACTATTCATAAACCAGGTAGTACAAAAGCCTATGATAGTCTATTGATAACCAAAACATTTTATCCCTTAATATTTTTCAGGAATATACATGTTTTGATAATCAAAACATTAAGAATAATACAACTACATTGTCATTTTTATTCAACATCTTATTGAGCTGAATCTCTTATTATATTAAATTAATATTCATTCTTTTCATAGTATTCATTTTGTGACCATCATTTTGATGGACTAAGAAAGAGTATTCTAATAGTGTAAGTCAAGATCAGATGGACTGTTTCTTTAAATAAACGTACCATGAGGACGAGTTAATTATATAGTTGAAACATTACTGGGAACCCAAAGTAATGAAATATACTCATTTATTTAGTATACTTTATATAAAGAATTAACTATAGTCACAACTGAAAAAATTTGAAGTTCATTTTAAGAAATAATTCTAAACATTTTTCTTTAACTAATTGCTCAGCACCATGAGTACATTTGTCAATTACTTGTTAATTTTATGGAAATGGGACTATACAACCATGCCATCTGTCACCAATACTCATTCCAAGCATCAGTTGATCCCTTAGGGTTAACTTCAAATTGACCTGTTCATTAAACTAATAAATTTCCTGTGTTTGATTCAATTATGCCACTTTGCTACTCTTTTTTATATATGCAAACATCTGGATTTATTTAACACAACAGTAGCTGTGTCAATAAACATCACAGTTTACATCACTCAATTACTATCCTCGTCTTTACTCTGAACACAGCTTCAAAATACATTCATTTTGCCCATAGAATTTAGATTTATTATTTGATTTAATAGTGACTCTTAGTTATAATTTTTAACCAGGTCAACAGCAGTTTCCTAAAACACTTATATCTGATGGTAATGTATCTGAAAATCTATTAGGAATAAAGCAAGAATATGAAAAATCTTCAATATTACTTTTATAAAAATTTTGCACACAAAACAATTTTGTGTTTGTTTAAGAGCTGAAGTAAATACAGAGATATTCAAAGCTTAACACAGGAGGATGTTTCCATTCTTTCACTAACACATGGGATTCTGTACAAATTATGCTCATTACAGCTGAAGATTATCTTGACTATAATTTCCCTAGAGTCTGAGGGGGAAATTAGTGGCTAGCATTTTAGATTTCTGAAGATAAAGATAAGATACAAATGAATTATTCTGTAGCATGGTTATCTACCACTTACAAGACATAGTTTAAATAGTTTTAATATTCTACATATCATCAACATTCAAGTTAATCATCATTCACAATTGGCATTACAAATGATCTACCGAAAGTTAAGCACCTTATTGTAGTGACTACCGCAGCGAGCTGCCTAGATTCTCTCATTTCTTCCATTGCCAGCAACACTGATGGTCAACAGCTCCCAGATTAGTTTCTCTTCAGGAGCTAGTGTTGGCCAAAGAGGACAGACTGGCTCAAAGTCCTCCCCTCTTACCAAGGATGGCTGACATCCAAGGACTGGTATATGCAGAAGTATAAAAACCTGGCCCCTTGCCTCAAGGAACAACAACTCTGAAGGGGCATGCCCGATGGAAGGCTTCCCATGTGACCGTCTGAGACCACTGCTGCCACTGCATTATAGCTGCCCTTCTGCTCGGCACCTTTCCTATTATTCCCAATGAACAATTCCCAATAAATCTCCCGCATGTAAATCACAGCATCTCGGGATCTGTTCCTTGAGAATCTACCCTACAGCACTGGTTTTCCCTGACTTATGTAATGTTTTAGTAAAAGCAGAGTAACATCTCTCATTCTACATGAAAAAAAAATTCACAATCAATAGAAATAGCTAGAAGAAAAGAACTGAATGACCTAGATATTATAACCTGATGAGCTGCGGACGTTTACAAAAACGCTGATAAACATTCATCAACAGGAATTCATGTTTACTTCTATTTTAGAAGTATTCATATATACTGGCTTTTTCCAGATAGGGGTAGAATTTTTATTAAAGGAATAAGGCAATACTTCATATCAACTAGAACATTTGTAGTTCTAATTTAAAAATGGTTTTTAAAAGCATTTAATTAGCTGTATGTATATGCATTTCCTCTGAATAGCGGTGATACTTTGTTAGAGAAATACTTCATCTTAAGAATATAAGAATATAAGGTAGAAAGATATCATAGGTAATATATGAATCAAAGCATTTGGGGCAAGAGAATCCTAATTTAGCTATATTTAAATGCACAAACACATAAGGGCTTGTGTTCTGAGAGAAAGTAGGCTGAAGATAAAAAGATTCGACCGAGGTCCATTTTATGATGATCTGAAATGACAGATCATTTTTGTAAATGCTGAAATGGCAAAAAAATAAATAAATAGCAGCCCTATAAGAAATTCCATATAAAGAATCCTGAATTTTGGGACAGTTCTGCACTTGTCTTCTGCACAATTTGGGAATCTCTAAGGAAGCAGCTCATTTATACCATCACTTCAGGTACAGATTATGTAACTACAATTTGTTACATAAAGGAGGGCCATCAAGCTCCATATAAACATCCAGATGTTTCTCTGATTTTAGGCAAGGGAAAGCAAAAGCTCCCAATTAATGAATTCTAATGCTGATTTATCAGTTTCTATGTGTCCAAAATTTGTTTACTCAGACAAAAAATAATTAAGGAATTTTTGCTCTTCTAAGGAATACAGACTAAACCCACTAGCCACTACAAACTGTGATTAATCACAAACAGCTGTGCTTTATATAACTCTCTATATGGACCAGAAGACAACACTTCTTGGAGCCCGGTGCCCTATTAATCATGCTTAAGTTTGGGGGTTGTACTAATGAACATATTTGTTATCCTAAACAAATATAATTACTGAATTAAATCTCCTACAGCTAAAGTTTGGCTTTCTTTCATTCTAGGTTGTGAAGAGGGAAAAAAAGCAATTGTATGAACAATATTTATATGGAAATTCATTCTATGAATATGAACAGTTACATTTTATTTATAAGAGATCCGTTCTATATATGTATGTAGTACTATACCAAACCAGTCTACCAAAATTGTAGTAAGGTCAAGATTTATAATGTATAGTAGTCATTAACTTTCTTCTATTAAATTAGAAGGAGGGAGTAGAGGCTGATTCTTGAGTCAATAAATAGCTAAATTGACGTTGGCATAATGACAACCAGCCAAGAAATTATGATTGGAGCCATATAAATCTACCTATATTGCTTAGAAAGCAAAATAAACTACAGACCACTGAAAAATAAAGTATAGCTTCAAATTTTACAACTAGATAAAATTCTGTTAGTAAGAACAACAGAAGGCCATTCGTCAGTATGGCTGACTGGTCTAAGGCTCTGCGTTCAGTAAGAATGACAGAAAATATTTTATGGTATTTATCTGATCACATGATCATACCTATGGCCCTAACTTTAAGACTATATTTTTTTTCTTTTAGGGCATTGCAAGTAATTTATTCAAGGGGAATATGTTTGCAGCCCCATGCTGTGTGCCTAGCATTATGTTCTTATGGGAGCTATGAAGAGGATTAAGATAAAATCTTCATTTTTAAGCAGCTTCCAGTCTAGAGAAGGAATCACAAGTGAAGAAATAATGGTGATAAAATACAGATAAATACTATATAAAGGCACAGATGAACTGCTATGATAGCATGAACAAGTGGGAGACTAATCCTCTCCAGGGGAGAGAAGGTGTGGCTCAGGTTAAGACGCGTAAAAGACAGAATAAGTAGGATTTTTCCAGATAGTCAACATGTGAAATTCCAGATAAAGGAGCATAAGGGATTGCTATATTATGAGGACATGAAGAGTATGGAAAATTCTAGGACAAACTACGGAAAAATGGGTAAAAGGTAAATTTGGAATGAGAGATTAAAGCAAATATTAAAGCAGAGTAATATCTATATTCCCATATTAAATGCCATTTTTTCCATTTTTCATGGCTTCTATATTAAAACTAGCATCTCAAACAATGAATTAGTAAAGAAGTTCCAAATCAATCTGATCACCAAAAAGCTTATCTGTCAATTTTATAATTGCTTGATCTGATTATTTCATTAAGATGGAATGGGTGGCAGAATCTCACTAAATTCAATTAGAACTAGGTTTTTCCCATTGACAAAATAAACCACATGACTTCACTGGACGTCAGCTCTTTACCCATCAGTAAAATGCCAGTGTGAGGTTGAATTTTTGCTTTACGTTCACTTGCAGTTCTGAATCAGTCAATCTGATTCCTACTGAACTGAGTTTCAACTCTAAAAGGAAATCCATTTCCATTATAAGGAAATTGTTTTGCCAAAAAGGAGAAAGATGAGTTAAGCAAAAATACACCTAGGTCATTCATTCAGAGGTCAAATGTGAGTTGGAAATGTCATATTAATGTTAAAACGCGAACAATTTTTGTAAAATGGCATATTTTACTTCTTTCAGAAGCTTCGTGTAGTAAATCTTTGAAGGTAATGTAAGTATATTTGCAAATTTCCCTTTTGTCTAGACTGGGCTACTGCTTTTGAACTCTCTTTTTTAGGGGATTTTGCTAAGCAACATTGTTGAATGTTGATAACTCCTGCTTATAAAAGTCAACCAGATAAAAGTCATTAGCTCTGGAATCAGATGCACCTGACTTTCTATCCTGGCTCCACAACTTATCAGTTTGAGCAAACACTTCATCTTCTTCTAAATCTCAGTTTCTTGATATGCAGCAATGGGATAGATATGCAGAAACTGCATCGGGGAGTCAGGGGGAGAAATCAGAGAGACCATCTATATAAGCTACTAGAATAAGCCTGGCAGAGGGTGGACCCGCAGCAGGAATTGCTTTGTGATTCATGATGACGCCTGCATGAGGTGTTTTATGTGGTGCTGTATCAAGCTCCTGCCAAAGCTGTGATAACTCTCTTCTTCAGATGAGGCCTAACTTAGGTTCTAAGTTCTAATTTTAAAGGTGGAAATTTTAAATCACTAATAAGTGCAGAGACAAGTCAAAAAACTCTACTGTCCTTTTCTTCATTTTAACTCTGTCAGAGATATTGTGTCTACTGATCTGGATAGTTGCTCATCTTTTCTAGATACAAACAAGATTTTTCTCACAAGTGGGTGTTTATTTCAAGAAAGGAATATATTCTAGCACCTTTCTCTTTAAAAAAAAATTATATTCAGGACAGCACCTGTAGCTCAAAGGAGTAAGGCACTAGCCCCATATGCTGGAGGTGGTGGGTTCCAACCCAGCCCCAGCCAAAAACTGCAAGAAAAAAAAATTATTTTCAGGTAAATAATGGGGTCTTCAGGATAATAAGGCGCTAGCATGATATCATAAAAATTGTAGACAGACAAAATTGCTCTTAACTTGATATTTCATAAAGGTGCCTTCTGTATTTTATTTATGATGAATCAGTCATAGTTTGGAAGAGATTATTCTTCTCGTTTCATATATGTGAATGGTTTAACACACTCTTAATTATCTGAACTATTATTGAAAGGAAACACTGATTGTGTAATCTTAAAAGGTGACTATCCATTAATATATTGAATGAGAATGGCTTTCCAGCCATTTTTTGAATAACAAGTGTATTCAAAACACCACAGGGGGAACAAAAAATATAAGACCCTGTCACTGGCCTGAGAGATTTGCAGCCAATAGGACAGAAATTACTGAAGTTACAGGCAATGCCAGACAGTACAGTGGAAAGCAGAGCCTATGAGTGGAATTGGGAATGAATGTTGTGAGAGACCAGAGGAAGGAGAGATCTAGTCACGCTCTGTGGTCAAAACAGCCTTCACAAATGTGGCAGGGCTTGAACTGGGTTTGAAATGATGGGTCGGCTTTTGACAGATGGTAAGGAGACAAGGTGATAAGTAATACAGGTAAACAGGACAGCAGAAGCTAAATTATGACCCGTGCAGAGATCTGCAAATCATCAAAGAGATTTACATCTATCACCAACGCGCTCTACTAATTAAATCATATGGAGTTCTCAACACAAGAACCAGTTTAATGGGACCTGGGACAGTGCCAAACACTTGTGAGAACCCAAGGTGACAGACAGTTTAAAATGCAACATTTACAAACAGGAATAATAAAAAATAATTCTATTATGCACTGAAATGTCCTATTTATTTATAAACTTCCTTTGAAAGAAAAAAGCAATGGTTTCCTGGTTATGAAAAAGGAAAAGAAACTTTGCACCATCTAAGGGACATACACGGTTTTTGTTAAGATCTTTCTGCAAATTCTATAAAGACTTAAATAAGTAGAAAAATATCCCTTCCCCTTTCACAATCAAATGAGCACATTGCTTTGAAACTTTTTCATCTTTTTTCTTTCTCCCTCAATTGTTCTTAACTACCACTATTTAGGTAGGCATTATAATGGAGTAATATTAACAAGAGAATGTTCCGAGAAATGTGATTTCTTCCATTTGACCTAAAAAAAAAAGTTAACTTTATAAATAAATATGCACTTCAAAGAAACCTGTTCAAAATCTTCCTCTAAATAGCAGAATCTCTTCTGTTTTAACTTTATGTCAAGTTGACATCAAAAAAGCATAAGATTACTGAATATTTTTTTTTCCTGTTTATAGCAACTCAGGTTAACAGTTACTAATATAGCTTGTTTCAAAGACTCATGAAACAAATAAAAGAGATCTATTTAGGCTAATTTTCTCCTCCAAGGACAATCTGAGAGAGTCTTGCCCATGGACAAAAGGCAGTGTCTACAGAAGACAATGTCCCTCTAACTTGAGGGCAAGAAGATGAGGGTGGCCATGCTGAACTAATCCATCTGTAACCTGCTGTTTTAATTACTGGGAACTGCAGTGCAAATGGCACCAATGACATAATGTTATAGGCAAGAGGAAGAAAACTATCTTAATTGACCTTGGTAGAATTTCTGGCCTAAAATTGACAAAGTATATCCATTCTCACCGGTAGTATTAACTCAATAATTTTTTTTCTTTGAGAAATTGATAGTAAACAATGTCAAAATAAGAAAGCTGAAAAAAAAAAAGGTTATTTCACAGTCCCGTAGTTATCTGTAATATAGATATTTTTCATTTCTTCCACTAATTGTGTTTTCTTTTCTTCAACTGTTTCATCCATTTTACTTTTATGTTATAAAACATGAAATAAATAATTTTTTTAAACTTTTTTGCTTGCTGCATATTTAATCTAAAAATTCTCTCCACGTTTTACATATGTTGTAAAGGTTCAAGGGGTAGTATATCTTGTGACATCATTGTCCAAAAAGAAGAAATGATATTAAAATTATATAGACCAATACGATTGTACTAAGTGGTATCACTTACAACCAAGAATCAGCAAACTGTCTCCAGTTCAGTAAATCTTTTAGCCTTTGTGGGCCATAAAGTCTCTGTCCCTAGAAAGAGGGAGAGAATAAAAAAGAGAGAGAACAAAAATAGGAGCGAGATAATAAAAATAAAATAGTTTAAGATTGTTTTTCAGCTTATTGTGTGCGTGTACTTTTAAAACTTCATTTGAACCCTGATTAAGGGATCACTATTTTTATAGAATTATTGGGTAAAATAACAAATCAGCTACAAAATACCAACTTTATACTTCAACATTATCCCTTCCTTCTTGCTCAGTATAACAGTCAAGGGTGTATTTCCTGTTACTATTTTACACACAGCAAGTAAATCAACTTGTGTTATAAATCAGGAGGCCCAATTCCCAGCCATTTCCCATCTCTCCCTAATAGTCTCTCTCCTCCCTGAAACACCTGCCACCAAACGACACGTCTTTGCTTTCGACATGAGTTCTTATGCCTGTTCTTTCCCCAAATCTTCTGATTCTCCTGAGATAAGTATTCACCCTCTAGTCTCCCCTTGTTTTATTATTGTCATCTTGCTCATGTGACATTTAAATTGTATTTGTCTTTTTTCCTGCACTAAACTGAATGGTTTTAGGACAGTGACTTTGTGTGATTGCAATTTTCATGCAAACCATCACTTGCTAACATGGAAGGCACATTGGGTTCTCAGTAAATATTGAATAAGTAAAATAAAAATCCAAGGTACCAGTGAAATCAGATCATTACCACTCGATTTATCATGCGGGTTATTAGAGGATCCATTAGTTCTTCCAAAGTCTTTAAAAATCCTAAGAGGGAGATGTTTTTCTAAGCTGATAGAAAATATTTTCCTGCCTTGGCTTCACAGTCATTTGGGATAAGTAAAAATATTTCCTCACATTGTCTCCTACTTAAACGTAAAAGCTACATTAGGATACCTTACACGTAAATCCAATAGGTTTATAATGTACATACATAATGCATTCAGAATGTTATATAAACGATAGTGGATTTCCACTATTATGTAATATTTATAAGACTTTTTTATCATTACAATGAGTATCCAAAGCTCTCCAACACAAATTAAAATAATTAGGCAAGAAACTAAAACACTATGTAAAATGACATTATTATATAATTGTTCCGCACTTGAATAGTTATTGTTTGTATTTTTTGTTTGTTTGTTCAAACTAGCAGAAATGTTTAGTCTTAAGACTATAGGGTACTAATACTGTGCTTCCTTAAGCGCTTGGGTAAAGTACTTGCTAAGAATTTCTCTTAGCTTAGTTAGAGATTTTACCTCCTTCTCTGTTGACGGAGATGCAGCTATTGTAGGTCTTTTGAAGACCTCTGCTGGTAAAAAGGAAGTATTGTTCACCTCACACCTCACAGTTAAATTTCTCTCAATGAACAACTTACGTTTATATTTAATTTCTATTTTGCTCAGAAACAATTGACAAAGTACCAAAGTTTCCAGAAACGTATACTTCTGTTCTAAGTATGCTAGAGGCTTAACCTTTTCAACCAGAAACTGAGCAAACAACAAACATTACCAACACACAAGCAGCTAAACGTTAATAATGATAGTCTACAAATTGAGATGTCTTCAAAGTCTGAAGATTTGGCACACAAAGAATTAAATTTCAGGTGGTGCCTGTGGCTCAAAGGAGCAGGGCACTGGCCCCATATACCACAGCTGGCGGGTTCAAACCCAGCCACACCCAAACACTGCAAAAAAGAAAAAGACTTAAATTTTTTCTATATTGCTTCTGAGTACAGAATTTTTAACAGAAAAGGAGGCAGTTTTCTATTTAAACATAACAATGCTCTCTGTCAAATAGGGAAAGCAATATGCACAAGATTGAACTTTGATCTCTAGTTGAATTAACACTTAAGGCAGCTGTGAAAGATCTTTATATCTGATATGATAGAGTGACTTCTGCAGACCGTCCTACTTCAGGATGTGAGAGTTTTCTATCCATAATTCATTCCACCATTGCAAGCAAATTCTTATTAATAGCTTCCTATTTACATGAGCCACAGTCTGTTTTACATGTAAACTTAGGCAAATTCTCTTCTCTCTCTGGGACTAAATTGTCTTCTTTGCAAAAATGAAGGGGTGGTGGTTGACTGAAACTCTGAGCATCAGAAGCTGGGCATAATCTAATACTTATTGGACTTGAAATAGACCTGGTTTTGAGTTCCAGCTCTGGCATAATTCATTATATTTGAGGTTCAAATGTATTGTCTACAAAAGTCTCCTAACCCCCAAACTTCTTTAGTACTTCAATTACTTCCACAACATCTGCAAATACAGAAAATTCTCTAAATCGGTGGTTCTCAACCTTCCTAATGCCACGACCCTTTAATACAGTTCCTCAGCATGTTCCTCGTGGCATTAGAAAGGTTGAGAACCACAGCTTTAAATGGTTGTTATAAAATTATTTTTAATATATTGCAGAAATACATCTTCCTAGAATTTTTGTCCATTAGCATGGGCAACTTTTAGAAAATAATCTCCATCTCCTCTCTTTGACATCTCTTGACGTGCTCAATGCATTATCCTTCCCCTAGTTAGCTAAAACTTCTTCAGCTCTCCTCATATGGCAGAGTTCCATATTTTCCCACTTATTCTTTTATGAGCTACCGCCTGTAAAGCTGGCACAGATTTAAACTAGAGCTTGCAGCAAGATGGAAGATTATTAGCCTTACTAAGGTAGGCTGTGAGCTTTTGTCTCTGTTAGCCTTAAAATTTCATCTACTCTGAAAGGCCCAGCTAAAGTGAGAATAGGAATACCACACCTTTTAAAATTCATTCCCACCTCCTGATACAGTTGCACAAACCTTCCATGTGGAGTGCTCAGTACTGAAATCTGAGTTAAAAGAATAAACTTAGGTTATAAATGCAATTAATATACCATTTTACCTCAAACAATTTTAATGGCCTGGAAAACTCCCTGTAAAATGCTTTTTATAGAAAACTAAATTTCTTAAGGTTTTACCTGATTTAGAAATTTCTGGTAAATGAAATAAAAAGAGTATATTCTTATCCCTGTGCATGCAAAGTATATCCCCTGTATATATAATATTTTACTATACACCTCTATGTTTAGTTTGGATTTTTTTAATTTCACTATTATTGACACAAAATCTCTCATCTAAAAATTAGGTAGTAACTTCACGTTTCCAATTTTATGGCACAACCAACAACATTAATGACTAGACAACCACAAGGCATAGACAAAACTGGTCTACAAGATGAAATCTTAGAGGTTAGAGTCAAGAGCCATTGGGTTTCCCTGAATATTAGCCTAACTTGATGTTTCGGCTGTCTGGGTGAAGTTCTTTATTGGTAGGTTGTTTCCCAGAAATAGCTATTAGGTGTTACATTAACAAAGAGTGTTATGTTAATATGTTCCCCAAAGAGATAATAACATTCAATCAATATAAAGATTAAAAACCATCATTCTGGAGTAAAAAACAGATAGTGGCCATTACGTTTTGGACTGTGTCTAGAGCCCTCAATACAAGAAAGGTAACAGATTCAGGGAAGAGCTTGAATTGCAAAGCTAGTTTGGGGAAAGTAAACTTTTGACACTTCAGTTGCTCCGTTTGTATAACTGGGTGATAAACACACTTGCCGTGCTCAGTTTCTGTGAATATTAAAAGAAACATACATAAGAATACCACAACATAGTAAATATTATACTTCAACCCTTCTACGATTTACCCCACCTAGAAAATGCTCCATGGAATTCTTTATCTTTTTCCTTTGAGTTGGTTCACAATTTAGACCAGTAGCCACCAAATAAGTTTGGCTTTCTCAGCCCTGGGAAAGAGCACCTGGCTCTCCTGGTTTGTTGGGCAAGAAGGGTGTAGGCAAGTTGCTTCTCAGGGCCTGGATTCCTTCTTTGCCAGATGGCTCTGAACCGTGGTTATTCCCCTGGAGGGGCTGAGCACCCAAGAGGCATTTCTTTCTTTTTGTCAGCTCCTCCTACTCTGAAGATGCTGGTCTAGCCTTGGCAGTGCAGCTCCAGTTTCCAGGTGTTACTCCTTTGGAAAGGGGGAGTAAGCTTCCTAATACACTTGGTACAGTTTTCAACTGAGCTTCTTTGCTTTAATCTATGTAATCTATGGTCTTCCTACAGTTTCTAGAGCAGTACCTCCAAAATTCTATTCATTAGTAGAATCATAAGGGGACCTAATTAAAAGAGAAGACTCCCCAGATTCTCTCCCAGATGTTCGTCTGTAACGGGCCAGGGATAAATCGTAGGGATCTGATCTGCTTAACAATGATCCCTAGTGAAACTCATGGCTGGCAAGTTTGGAATCATCACCCTAGAAAAAATATTTTTCAAAATATTTCTGTGGCACAACCTACAGAAATATCAGCCTGAGAACTTGTTAAAAATTCAGATGCCATGGAGGATTGCTTGAGGTCAGGAGTTTGGACCAGTCTGAGCAAGAATGAGATCCCACCTCTACACACACACACACACACACACACACACAAAAATTAGTTGCATATGTTGGTACATACATACCTGGGACTACCGGCATCCAGTGCAAAGCCTGGATGGTTTTTCTATTTTTGTAGAGACAAGAGTCTCACCAAGCCCTGGCAGGTCTTGAACTACTGAGCTCAGGTGATTCTTTGGCTTTGGCCTCCCAGAGTGTCAGGATTATAGGTGTGAACCTCCATGTTCAGCCCATTATTTATTTTTCAAAGTAAAGTTACACTCTACCCTCAGAACTATAAATAACACCAAAAGCTAAAATCAAAAGTAATCTGTTGTCGCCGCAATTGTGTAATATTTATAAGAACCCGCTGCCAGAAACAAATTACCATACATCATAAGTATAAAGACTTAAATAAATCTCATTAAAATGGACTAAAAATGAGAAATCTTAGAACAGTGTGTGTTTCAATTTCATAGAGAAAAGTAAACATTGCTTAATCAGAATATTATAAGGGGTGACAGACTTATTTAAGTAGAATAAATAGCACCATTTCAAAATTGCCATCTACTTCTATTCCTTCAAAACTAACATTTTATTATACAATTAGAGAGGT
>NW_003852839.1:79290-80670 GCF_000181295.1 Otolemur garnettii | reverse complement strand
AGAGGCCACCGGGCAGTCAGAAGCCTTCTAAATTGTTATTTACCTTATTGATTTCACCGCTGTGATTCCTTAGCTTTGCCTGCCTTTTAACTTGACTTTGGCAGCTGTGGGGACCTATGATTCAAGGATGTAATCATAGTAACAAAGCTTGAAAGAGAAGATTAGCCATGGATGCACTGTAGCTCGTCTTCCCTCTTGGAAGGAGAAGTGCTTCATGCAAAATAAAGTTATAATCCTAAAATTGATTGATAAACATAGAATCAGGGTTAGGGGAATTAGTTCAGCCATCTCAATATTTAATTGCATCAGGTTTTTGATGGATGCATTCATCTCCTATCAGAATAAAGACATCCCTGCTTCCAAAGTCAAGCAGTTGAATGTTTGTCAATGTACTTCCTCCCAGGAGAGGCTGATGGGAGAGGAGGATGCTTGATGGACTCCCTTTCTTTTCTCCATCCAATTCTGTACTAATGAATTCTAAAAAATAAATCTTTTCTAGATTCACTAGTACTTTCTTTTATCTTCCCATATGAATGGGAAGTCTGCTTATCTCTTCAAGGTCAGCATGAATCTCTCTTGATTTTGAGTTGATTTTACTTCCCACAGAATAATCTTATGTCTCTGTTTTCCAGATTCTTAGGGAGTCTCTCACTACCACCCGCATAAACACATAAGCCCAAACACACATAAGTAGTTGATAACAGTAAAAATTATAACTCATGTATAACCACCTTTATGCACTAGATCTGTTTTGTGGTTTTTCCTGCCTTCTCCCTCTGTCACCACGTAGTGGGAACCAGAGTCAATTCTGGACAGTTTCCACAAAAGTTACGGGAATAACACTAGTGCTTTGGATGACCTGGCGTAGCTTAGAGATCTGCAATTCCTCAGACTGGACTGTTTCTGCCTAAGCAACTTTATAGTGATGGCAACAAGTCTCATCTGTCCAACCTCCTGCTTCTTTTCTATCTTTTCTAAGGCATATCCAAATTTAGATAAAAGTACTATCTCTAAAGACTTAGAAAAGATCAAGGAATAATAGAGGTCAGAGAAGTAGTTTGAAAGAGTCATGTTTTCCATAAATATCCAAAGAGAAATTTTTTTGAATATTTTTTCCCTTAGTGTACGGTAACATCTGTATTTCTGAAATTCCTTCCGAATCTCAAAAGACCCCGACAACATGTCTTGGCCTTACATATTGTCTGACGTGCAACTTGGATGACTCAGGCAACAGTAATTTGTATTTTAATGTCCCTACAGACTTCCCCGACAGAGCTATACAAGTACATTCAGAAAGCATAATCTTTTTTATACAGCCACTCTGAAGATATGAATACAAATCGGGGAGGAAGGTGAAGATGAGAAGCAACAGCATAAGGA
>NW_003852839.1:76705-77765 GCF_000181295.1 Otolemur garnettii | reverse complement strand
TTACAGCTCTTACAAAGGGGCAAACCTCTTTGCAAGTGTTTACAGCTCCTACAAAGGGGCAAACCTCCTTGCAAGTGTTTACAGCTCTTTCAAAGGGGCAAATCTCATAGAGCAGGATACAAGTGTTACAGAGCCAAACCTCTTTGCTCTTCTGCTCTTTCTCCTGAGATCTGCCGAGATCTGTGCTCAGGCTCTCTGGCTTATATAGGTGCAGTTTTCCAATGAGCTTTTGCATCCTGAAAACAGACCAATCAGGGATGCACTGGAGGAATCACCAGAAGTCCACGTTAGGAGACAGCATGGCACCAGTGTCTTCCCCCACTCGTGTTTGGTTCCTTTGGCTACTGGAGCCTCTGTTGGGGGAGGGAAGCTCCCCCCACTTGCCTACACTCCGGCCTGCTAGTTCCTCTGCCGGCTGCCACCACCAACACCACAAGACGGAGGCCACAGGTCCTCCAGCTCCATTCAGCTGAGCTGGTTGGGGTGCTACTTGTCCAGTATCATTCCTCCCTCTCTGAATAGAAACTCTAACTGCTGTTAGGGAAAAAGGGCAAATACTTGATCTAACTGCTTCCTGCTGATTCAGGCGATGATAGAAGGGGCAGTTAGGGTTTTTCTGGAGGGAAGAGTGATACAGGGATTTGTGATAGAATCAGGTGGTAGACTGGAACCACCTTTATTGTGGGCGGCATGGCTTGATGAGATTTCTGCAAAATATATATTTGATTAGTATAATTAGTAAAAGGCCAAGGTAGGACTGTGTTAGGTTAGAGGCATTACTTTAGTGATGCTATTGTTTTCTAAATAATAACTTCAAACTCTCCTTAGGCTCACAAGAGTAGGTGGACTGTGGTTGGCTTTCTTCAGAGTCTTCTTCTGTAGAAGGTGGAGGGTTTCAGGCTTTTATTCATGAATGATGTATTCAGGAATCCATATCCATAACTTTAAAAGCTGTAGAAGACTACAAGATAACAGAAAAGGGATCTTTTCAAGTTGGGGTTAGGGAAGGTGAATTAAAGGGAAGAGTTTTGATCATGACTAGATTCCCAGGAAAGAAAAG
>NW_003852839.1:75448-76458 GCF_000181295.1 Otolemur garnettii | reverse complement strand
CTCAAAGGCTGAGAGAAAAATTTGGTAATCGGCTTTTCAGACACCCTTTGTATAGTTACAGATTTGAGGGATAAAAGACTAGGATTAGAGAGAAGTATAGAAAAGGTTGCTCTAGTATCCAGGAGAAATTTTATCTCCTGGCCCTCCACTATAAGGTAAACCCGGGGCTCCCGAGGGGTGATGACACAAGGTGGAGCCATAAGGACCTGCCCCAGGAACTCTTAGTCCAGTGTAGGTGCAGATGGGATTCACTGTCCCAGGAGGCCTTCGCCTCTGGGGACAGGCCACCCTCCAGTGGTCACCCTCACATTCTGGATAGGGGCCAGGTGGCTAACTTAGCCAATGGTATTGCTGGGGGCAGTCTCTCTTGAAGTGGCCAGTCTGACCACATTGGAAGCACTTGTTCTTCACCTCTTCAGCTGCCCCTGAAAGGTGCCCGTGTGTCGGAGGGCCATTACTAGAGCTGCCATTCTCTTTCGATCCCTTTTCTCTTTTTCCTCCTCTTTCTCCTGATTTTGGTTATAAAAGACCATGGTGGCCATTTTAAGAAGATTCTCTAGGTTATGATCTGGGCCTAGAGCCAATTTCTGGAGTTTCCTTTGAATGTCTGGAGCCGCTTGAGTGATAAATTTGTCTTTTAAAATAATTTGACCCTCTATGGAATTGGGTGTCAATTGGGTGTGTTTTCACATTGCCTCCCTAAGCCACTCAAGAAAGGTGGAGGGACTTTCATTTTGCTCCTGGCAAATAGTAGATAACTTGGCATAATTCACAGGCTTTTTCTTGGATCGGCGCAAATCTTCTAGAATACATGTTAGGAAGTGTTTACGTGACCAGTCACCTTCCCCTTCAGGGTCCCATTCAGGATCCTGAAAGGGAACTGCCTGCCTTCCCGTGGGGTATTTGTCCCTTTCCTCAGGAGACATACCACCATCGGTATTAGACATAAACCATAAATCACCCCATTTCCTTACTTCATTCAGGACTTCATTCTTTTCATTAAGCATTAG
>NW_003852839.1:71944-73590 GCF_000181295.1 Otolemur garnettii | reverse complement strand
CATCGAAGAGAGGAGAAGATAGTAAAAGCTGGGAGAGCACAAGTTTTCAGAGGCTCTCCCAAGTCCTGGGGTCAGAACCATTGCTGGGGACCCCAGGGCCTCCTTACTCGGCTCTCGACCAGGGAAAAGGAATAAACAGAGGACAGGATCACGTTCCCTTTGCCTTCTTTCTGAAACCAA
Organism: Otolemur garnettii; assembly: GCF_000181295.1. Classification (NCBI taxonomy): domain Eukaryota; kingdom Metazoa; phylum Chordata; class Mammalia; order Primates; family Galagidae; genus Otolemur; species Otolemur garnettii. The sequence continues at coordinate 73,410 of NW_003852839.1, read as the reverse complement.
GGAGAATCAGAAAGTTTGCTCCTCTCACCTGTGACCTAGAAGTCAGCTTCTATATTAAGCATATTCACAGGCTGGGGGGCATGGAATTTAATAACCTTTAGTAGGATCATGATAGAGAAAAATAGGACAGAGGTAAGTGGTCCCATTACTTATCATGGATGTCTTCTGTCTTCGTTTTTCCCAGAACTTGGTCTTTGCTCCTGGCTGGCTCGCCAAATCTGATACCGGATTTTTGATACTGAATTTCCAAGCTCTTGGTCTTGGCGGTTTGAAGAATGAAGCAATAGACCAGAGGATAGGTTTTATTCACCAGATATAAGTGTTACAGCTCTCACAACAAGCCAAACCTCCTTGCAGAGCAGGACCAGTAGTAAGATAGGTTTGTATATATGTGTTTACAGCTCTTACAAAGGGGCAAACCTTCTTGTGAGTGTTTACAGCTCTTACAAAGGGGCAAATCTCATAGAGCAGGACACAAGTGTTACAGAGCCAAACCTCCTTGCTCTTCTGCTCTTCTCCTGAGATCTGCCCCAGTCTGTGCTCAGGCTCTCTGGCTTACGTAGGGGCAGTTGTCCAATGAGCTTTTGGGTCCTGAAAACAAACTAATCATGAAGTAGGTTTTGAAAACGGACCAATCAGGGATGCACTGGAGGAATCGCCAGAAGTCCACGTGAGGAGACAGCATGGCGCCAGTGTCTCCCCCGCTCATGTTCGGTTCCTTTGGCTACTGAGGCCTGTGTTGGGGGAGGGAAGCTCCCCCCGCTTGCCTACGCTCTGGCCTGCTCATTCCTCTGCCGGCTGCTGCCACCAACACCGCCAAGACAGAGGCCGCAGGTCCTCCAGCCCCACTTGGCTGAACTGGCTGGGGCGCCACTTGTTCGGTATCAGAAGGGAGGGAAGGAAGACCAAGTGACATGGGGTGGAATAGCTCTGAGTGATACCGGAAAAGTGGTGCCCCAGCCAGCTCAGCCCAGCGGGGCTTGGGGACCTGCCACCTCTGTCTTGGTGGCAGCAGCCGGCAGAGGAACCGGCAGATTGGAGCAAGCGGATGGGAGCTTCCCTCCCCCACCAAAGGCTCCAGTAAAGGGGCGCTAGAGGACCCACCGGCTCTGCCTTGGCGGCAGCTGGCACAGAAACCAGCAGGCTGGAGCAAAAGGGGGAGGTTCCCTCCCCCAACAGAGGCTCCAGTAGCCAAAAAAACCGAACACGTGCGGGGAAAGACACTGGCCCCGTGCTGTCTCCTCACGTGGACTTCTGGCGATTCCTCCAGTGCATCCCTGATTGGTCCATTTTCAAAACCTACTTCACGATTAGTATATTTTCAAGACCCAAAAACTCATTGGACAACTGCCCCTATATAAGCCAGAGACCCTGAGCACAGACTTGGGCAGATCTCAGGAGAAGAGCAAAGAGGTCTGGCTCTGTAACACTTGTATCCTGCTCTACGAGATTTGCCCCTTTATAAG
>NW_003852839.1:68506-70473 GCF_000181295.1 Otolemur garnettii | reverse complement strand
AGGCCTTCTGCTGAAAACTGCCCTGGCTGTGCCTCATTCTATAGATAATAACTTCAGTCCAGACATCAGGAACAACTTTTTAAGGAGGGTAATTAGCCAACTGTATCTGGACTTTGGGGTTGAAATTAGAATCCATTTAATAAATTTATAATAAGGATACACATACATTTTGCAGAAGCTAAAGACATGCTATGTGAAAATGAAGTAGATTTATCTGGAGCTGGTGTGGTTGGGTCCTCAGGAGACTGAGGTGGGACGATTGCTTGAGTCCAGGAATTTAAAGCGGCAGTGGCTGATTCTCAGGCATTACACCACATTTAATTTATTTACTTAGTGTCCAGTGTTCATTTGCCAAGTGAAAAAGAATTTGGAAAAGGAGAGATCCTAGTCCCCTGTGTCAACGGCCACTGATGAAATGAGTCATCTCTGTGGTATAAGAATTAGGAAATTTATTGGGGGAAGTAGAGGTCATTTGTGATCTTGATTAGAAATAGTTTGGTGTTTTGGTGATGGGGTAGAGAGTCTAATTAGAGAGAGTCCAAGAGAAAATGAAACTAAACAAGAGAATCTTTTAGAGTTGTTTGCTGTTGAGATATTTGGAGGGAGCAGGAGGAGTATATTGTATCAAGAGGCAGGGTTTTCTTTTCTTTTAAGATGAAAGCTATTATAACATATTTGTATGTTGGTGACAGTTTGCCTGTCTACATGCAGAAAAATAAAACTGGACTCTTAACCTTATCCCATATATAAGGATCAACTCTATATGGATTAAAAACTTAGATATATAAGACCTGAGACTATGAAACCATGAGAAGAAAATACAGGGGAAAAACTCCATGATGTCGACTGGGGCAATGAGTTTTTGCTCAGGCAACATAAGCAAAAATAGGCAAATGGGATGGCATCAATCTAAAATGCTTTCCTTCAGCAAAAGAAAACAATTAACAGAATCCAGAGGTAACCTACAGAATGGGAGAAAATACTTGCAAGTTACCCATCTGATGAAGAACTGATATTGAAAATATTTAAAGCATTCAAACTACTCAGAAACAAGAAAGCAACTTAGTTGAAAACTGAGAAGCAGACTTGAACAGACATTTCTCAAAAGAAGACATATAAATGGCCAACAGATATATGGTATATATATATTTAATACACAAAACATATGAAAGCCAATTTTAATCAGAGGTTACTAAGTGAAATGCATCAGGAATAATGTTTCATATATCTATTAAGATCTAAAAACAAATTGATTATTTGACTATGTATTCATGGGTTATATAGTCAATTCCATTTTATTTGCCTTACATGTCTCTCTGTATACTGCTGATGCTATAATTTTTTTATTACTGTAGCTTCATAATATATCTTGAAATAACAAAGTGTGATACTTCTAGCTTTGTTCTTCCTTCCTGGGAACAATTTGGATATTCACAGCCTTTTGTAGTTCCATGTGAACTGTAGAATGGTTTTTATGTACTTCTGTAAAAAATAGATTTGAGATTTTGATAGAGACATACTGTGTTTTTAATTGTAATAAATTATTCTTAAGTTTAATTAGGGCTAAAATTGACTTTTTTTTTCTGATTCTGTGAGATGATAACTACATATATAATTAAAATGTTTGCTTTTCTCAAAAAAGTGTATTCTATCTTTTTTTAAGAAAATAGGTTATCTGGAGAAAAAATCTTCCTGTAAAACTCTGAAGCAACTTGCAACTTGCTCTTGTTCTCAAAATGGGCCTCCTGATCTCAGACCCAAGTCTCACTGGAAATGATTGCCACAGACACCGAGTAAGAGGCTGCCTTTGCCTCTTCTAACTATGTGGTTTTCTTTAGGAGTGCCTGATTATTACAGACTTCCTACAGTTGTTTTAAGTAAGTCTTTATTTCATGCACTCAGCCATTTCAAGTTATTTTATTTGAAGATTAAATTAAAATTTCAAAGCTTCAGCTTTGCTTCATAGA
>NW_003852839.1:65489-67134 GCF_000181295.1 Otolemur garnettii | reverse complement strand
TGCTTAAGCAGGATGTTTCAGTGAGAAGATCAAAATTTTATCACCTAAAACTTATGCCTGGAGACGTACTACTTAAATGTTTAGGGAGTTAGTATAAACTTAGTGTGAAGCTAACTCTTGTAGGAGTTCTTCAGAATTGTCCCACAAGATGAGGGTGTTCCCAGACGACACACATAGATGTAGTACACCGATTTGTATTGTAAAGCTTGTCTCTGAAAAGTACTGAATGAATTTCACGTCCAGAATGAAATTGATCCCGGAGTTTTCTTTTCATTCTTATCAATGAAGCTGCTTCAAGAGTAGTTATATTGATACAGGTGGCTTCAAGGAAACGCTGGTTTTATTAGAGAAATTATTGAAGACCTATCTTCCCTTCTGTACTTTTTAATAGCATCACGTAAAAGTAGTTCTTCATATATTTCATTACTGAAGTGGAATCTGGAAAATACCACCAATTGGGCCATATTTTAAATACAGGTACTTTCATACCACTGAACGCTGTACCTCCTACAAAAACTTGTTTGTTCAAATTTTCCTTCAATTTATTTTTATCTTCCAATTTTATTATCTTCTAATAAATGTATTTATGTTTTTAATGTGATATTTCAGCTCTCTAATGCAGAATAAAAGGCATTTTCCACTTCTTTTTGGTTTTTATGTATATGACTCAAAAATGATCTCTAAATTTTTGTAAAGTACAATATTGAGTATCAAATAACTTTTAAAATGCCTTTGAGCTAATTGCAGATACTCATCTTCATTTAGTTTGTGTTTAAAAAGTCCCTCGCTGACCATATCAACTTCATTATCATTAGTTAATATTGATGGGTCTTTAGGGATATGTTTCTCACTAATGTTAGTGGACATAATTTCAAATAGTCTTCTTAATAATTATAGTTTTAGGTGAACTTTTTGCCAGATCATTTTGGGAGCATCACTGTTTTTAATACATAATAAGGCTTTGAAGTTCTGCAACTTTGAGGTTAGGAAGCTAAATTGATTTTATAATTTTCTTGTTGCTTTCTTAACTTCAAATTATTAACATGATCTTCACTCCAAAGGTATTCTTTCTTTTCCCTTTCTTTTCTTTCTCTTTTCTTGGCATGCTCTCTTAGAAATGTGTTAAGCCAAGTATCCTTTTCTAAAAGTAAACTTAGTTAAAATTAGTAAATATTTATAAAGTTATTTAAATGGTCAAGTATGGATTATTACACAATGTAATACAAAGAGCATAACTGTTAACACTTTCACAATGCAAAGCTCTCACTCTTTAAAAGATTCAAATACTATACAAACTTCAATAAAGACTGAGTATGCCTAACCAATCTATATATTAAATATTAATATTTTGGCTCAGTGCCTGTAGCTCATTGGCTAGGGTGCCAGCCACATACACCAGAGTTGGTGGGTTCAAATCCAGCCCACGCCTGCCAAACAACAATGACAACTACAACCAAAAATAACTGGGCATTGTGGGGGGCACCTGTAGTCCCAGCTACTTGGGAGGCTGAGGCAAGAGAATCGCTTAAGCCCAAGAGTTTGAGGTTACTGTGAGCTGTGACACCACAGCACTCTACCAAGGGCAACATAGTGAGACTCTGTCTCAAATAAATAAATACATATATATATACACACACACACATTA
>NW_003852839.1:58586-62391 GCF_000181295.1 Otolemur garnettii | reverse complement strand
TGGACATGTCCTGGGTGGCATCTCTTTAACAGTGTCAACATAAACATGGACCATGACCCTCGAAGCTCACAAGTGTGTCAAAAGCATAAAGAGTTTATTCATTCATATCTCTCTAGTAGGCTAATATTCCTTTATGGGAAACTAGCTTTCTTTTTTATTTATTTATATATTTATTTATTAACTCATAACTGTGTACATTAATGCAGTCATAGGGTACAGTGGGCTGGTTTTATATACAATCTGAAATATTTTCATCAAACTGGTTAAATTGCCTTCCTGGCATTTTCTTGGTTATTGTGTTAAGACATTTATATTCTACATTTAGAAAGATTCACATGTACCCTTGTAAGACGTACCGTAGGTATGGTCCCACCAACTACTCTCCCTCCACCTGTCCTCCCCCCTCCCATCCCCTCTCTCTCCCCTTTCCCCATATTCTTGGGCTATAATTGGGTTATAGCTTTCATATATATTTCATATATATTTTCTTCAAATCTGTGTTTATATTTATATTTAGGTTTCATTGAAGTGTTTAGTCATTTTGCTTTGATATTATTACTAATATATTTGGCTTCATATCTACCACCTTACTGTTGTTCTTGGTTTGACCTGCTTTATGTTCCCTTTTCTTTTTTCATCTTTTGATTAAAACATTTTATTTTTCCATTTTTCTTCTCTACAAATGCCAGAGTCATGCATTCTTTCACTTCTCCATTAGCAGGTGCCCTAGAGATTAAAACACACACCTTGGATTTGCTAGAACTTACTATAAATTATTACATTCACTTCTTCCCTGATAATGCTTAGATCTTAGACAACTTGGAAGTATAGGTAACCCCTCACACTTCTTTGCTATTGTTCTTAAGTTCTTCATCTATTTGATAATTGGAAGACAGTATCGTGATTTTGTGCAGTGAACATTCATATACATTTACCTAAATGTTTTTCCCTTTCTGTTGCTCTTTACTTTTTTAAAATTTGTCACTTCTATTTGAGATCAATTTCTTTCTGCCTAAAAATTTTCTCTGGTATTTTTTTTCCAGTGCATGTTGACTGGGAATCTTCTTTATTTGAAATAACCTTTATTTTCCCATCGTTTTCAAAGACTATTTGGAAAGGGTATAAAATTCTAAGTGGAAGACGATTTTCTCCCAGTACTTTATTAATTGTACTCTATTCCCTTGTAGCTTCCACCTTGTATGGTGAAAGGTCAGTGCCCTTGTCCTGTTGATACTTTGCTATAGTAGATCTCCTTTCTCTGGCTGATTTTAAGTCCTCATCATTGAATTTGCCCTTGTTTTACTATGATGTAATTATTTGCAGTATTCTTTGTATTCACCTTGAAGTTTGGCTAACTCAGGAAAATTTCATACTCATTTTGAAAAATTTTTGATCATTTTCTTTTCCAATATTGCACATTTTCTGTCTTCTCTTCTAGAGATCAAATTACACACACATTAAACATTTATACAGTGACCCACGTGCCTTTTTTTATATATCTACTTTTTTGTGTGTGTTTAATTTGGATATATTCTATGTTTTTATTAACCTTTCTTCCAATTCACTAACTTTTGATTCATATCTGTTGTGCTATTAAATCTACTTAATTTTAGTTACTGTATTTTTACTTTTAGAATTTCCACTTTTTAAAATTCTAGTTCTCTGGCCGAATCATCCACCTGGTCCTATATTTTTTTGTTTTCCCATGTTTTATTATTAATGTTTATCATGGTTGTCATTAACTTATTTGGAAATTCCAATAGATCACTTGGGGATCTCTTTCTATCTTTTTTTCTTAGTTATTTTTTGTTTTTTTGTTTTTTTGGCCCTGGGTCTTGTCTCTTTGAATGTTTTTTAAATTATTGTTAAATGTCATTGAAAAAAATGATAGAAGCTCTAGACCATATTATATTTCTCCAGAAAGAGATTTATCTTTTCATCTTTTGGTAAAGCAGGGGCTGATGGCACTGACTCCCTGGGACTGAGCTGAAATGAGGTTGTGGGGCAGTTTTGATGATGTCCTGTTAAGATTTCATTTCCCAACTGCTCTAGTCAACACTTGCAAATGGGGGTCTGTCTCCAGGATAGTAGTCTTGAGCCCTTTTCTCTTTAGTACCATGAGACTACAAACAACTCCACTGTGGTACTAGAGACATTTTCTGAGCTTATTAGCTGACTCTTCTTTGTAACATCAAAATTCAGCAAGTGTCTTGAGGAAAACCAGCTATGGTTAGTTTTCTTCCCCCTTCTCTCTGGGTCTTGGTCCATGTAGCCTCCAATGTTGTCTTCTTAATCATATTAGGCTTCAAAAACTTTCTATTGTGTCTTAAGGCATCTCTTCACCTGAACAAAGACTAGACTTTTGCTCTGTGTACACATTCTTTAAATGCCTCATAAACAGAGCAGCTGCACAGTGTCAGCTCCCTTCCCTAAGGGCAGTCACATTTCCTTGGAATCTGGACCTTCCTCTTTTCAGCTATAGCTTTTATGTAGTTTTTTATGCGTCTTTATCAATTGTTTCTACCTCTTAGTGGGACTGTTATTCTTCAGTCTCCTTCATTATATTGTTAACCCCCAGATTCAATTCAAGCACCACTCTGAGAGTCCGTACATCGCTGCAAAGGCACGGGGAATTTTATTTGTGCATCAAGCTCAGAGCCTGGGCTGCCCTTTTGAGAAAATGCGGGAACAGCTCTTACAGACTGTTCAAACAATGCCTTTATACCTTTCCCTCTTCCCTCCAAGACCATCCCACCTAACTCCCTTATTGGTGGATAGACTATATCTCTATTAAACCAACAGGTATAAGGTGGTTGTTTTCAGGGTTGATTGGCTTAGGGAGAGTCTTCTTTGTCTCAGGTGAGCAAATGAGAAGAAAGGCTAAGGGTTGTGAGCAGGGCTAGCGCAGAGTAGAGTGAGAGCGCAAAAAGGGGTGGGGGTCGCAGGTGGCGCGAATACAGAGTGGCGAGTGCAAAAAGGGCGGGGGTTGCCGGCGGGGAGAGTATAGAGTGACGAATGTGAAAGGGGCGGGGTGGGGGGGGAAGTTGCAGGCGGGGCGAGTATACAGTGACGAATGTAAAAGGGGCGGGGGTCGCAGGTGGGTGACGAATGCAAAAGGGGCGGGGAGGGTCAGAATGTGGGCTTTAATGCCTAGGTATGATAAGGTCCCTAGTCCTGGTGTGCGGCGGCTCATTGTAAACAGAGAGGAAAAAAAGGAGGTAGTTTGACTTGCGACTTGAGTTAATTAGTTTGGCTCCCACAATACCATGACCTGCTTTATTTGACATGTTTTGGTAATGACAATGGAGGCATAAAACGTGCACTGTTTTAGATGCTGGGAGTAGGATGGTGAACATAAGACTGGACTTGCAGGGTTATATTCTAATAAAAGTAGATCACTCAACATTAAGTAATAAGCATATAAACTTATGCTTATTAACGGGCTATAAGATGATGATTCCATTTTATATGGGACATTCAGAGGTCTAGAAAGGAGACTTATAAGAGGTTAACAAAGTAATCCATGGGTATGTCTGAGACAAGTGCTGCTGATGGAGGAAACAATTGAGTGCAAAGTCCTTAGGCACTGAAATGCCTGGAGACATTGACCAACAGTCTGCTTGAGGCAAAGTGAGGAGAATAATGGTTGAGAAGTAGCAGGTGGTATGTTGGAAGCAATTATTTCAGGGCTTGTATTTATAAAAACATTTTAACTAAAATAGGAAGAAATAAGAAAGTTATTAGGAGTTCTTTGTAAAAAGTTAACTGTGGCTCTTGCTTCTCTCCATGGAGCAGTATGGAACTG
>NW_003852839.1:53438-58139 GCF_000181295.1 Otolemur garnettii | reverse complement strand
CAGAGCTCAGGCAAAAAGGCAAGTGATGGTAAGAAGCTATGTGGCCTGGTTCCTAGCAGGCCACGGACCAGTATCAGTCCCTACCTGGGGTTGGGCCTGCAGGCCTAAACAATTTAAAGCAAAGTGTAAACACTTGGACTCTTGAACTAGACAGCCTGGGTTCAAATGTCAGCTCTGCCAATCCTTAGCTGGGTAACCCTGCTCAATCTCTCTGTACCTAAGTCTTAGAAATGGAAAGACTGAGGAAAAGGTAAAGAGCTTTAGAGATGACACATTTGAGATGCTAGTTGAACATTCAAGTGGAAATGTGATTTTCTTGAGGTCCATTGGTAGGTTCAGTCTTCTGAAGTTAAAAATATGGTTTGGAGCTATCGGCTGCATCAGCCTCCTGAGGCCATCTTCTCTTTCATCTCTTGTCTCTGTCTCTCCCTGTCTTTCTTGGCTTTACTTCTTCATTTCCCACCATTTCCACTCAGGTTTTTTCTCCTCTCTAGCGCTGGTTCCCAAGACTTCCTCTATATTGTTGGTGTATCTGTCAGTTTTAATTCACCGTTTTCCTGCAACACTCTACACAGGGGACAGAGTGAGACTGTCTCAAAAAATATATATGTGTGTGTCAGTCAGAAGGTGTGCTATATTTCAGGTCATGACATCGATGTGCTACATTAGGACTTAGGCTATCTAGTGGAGAATCTGAGAAGACAGACTTGTGATGGAGCAGGAAAACCACAAGCGACCAATACTAGAAGGCATTACATAAAGAAAAGGTGAAATTCTACAGTGACTATAAGTCAGCCCTTAGAGCTGGCAACAAGGCTGTTCTGACCTTGCTGGGACCAGTTATGGTAGAGTAATGAGAAACAAAAGGCTGACTGAAGTGGGCTCAAATAGAGACTGAGAAGAAAAAATGAGAATGCACCAAGTTAGATAAATTGTACAGAGAGTCCTGTTGCAAATAGGATCAGGCAAACGAGGCAGGAGCAAGGGGGAAATTCCAACGAGATCCCCTCCAAGTGAGACAGACACATGTCACTTAATCTGACAGGGAATGATGTTCAGCCAGCCTTCGGGTTTTAGAATCAGTTCATCTGGGTTGACTGAAAAGGGTTTTGTCTCTCCCAAGTCTCATGTATTGCTCAACTGTTCTAACTAAAGACTTCTCTTGGTTGTGCATTGAAAGACTCAGCAATATTCTTTTAGACAGCGTGAAGAATTAAGCATCTTAACTCTGCTGGTATAGTTAGTTCTTGGTATCAGAGCACTTGCATCTTTGCAAAAAAAAAAAAATTAGCCTCCAACTCTTAACTGAGACACGATTTTGAATTTTTATACTGTACTATTTTGGTATTCAAGTAGCTAGCTGGCTTCTCAGCACTTGCAATTCAACGTATTTTACTGATTCTCCATTAGTTAATATGACAACTATAACTCTGATATAATGCTAGAAAATAGTCTGAGGTTTGGGGCAACAAGGGTGGCTTGCGAGTACCAGGGGGTGGGCATTCTGCTCATCAGATATTAACAGACGCATTCAGATATCACCAGGGATGCATTCTAAGGTACTAAGAGTTAGGACTTCAATCTATGAATTTTGGGGGAACATCATTTACCCCATACTTGCAGTCTTTTGCCTCATAAGTGCATAACATATTTATTAATGAATGAAGGAAAAAATGCTAAATATAGCTCACATATCTGGCTGATCCATAAGCCATATGTATATGTTACATATATAAAATCTATATCTATCTATCTATCTATCTATCTATCTTCATTCCAGAAAGCCTACAAGGTAGTTATTCCCACTTCTCAGAAGAGGACATTTAGGATCTGAACTTTAATCTGATAATAAAATTCTTAAATCTGCAGAGGTATCAAAATTATTAAAAACATCCAACATATATACAGTGGCCATGGCAGAGAAGATCAGCATATATAATTTAAACATTTTAAATGAAGTAACCATACAACATAAAAAAACGAATTTAGTTACTCATAAGATGCATTTCTGTGTTTCACTTTTCATGATGATTAGAGATAAATGTGATGGTTATATATAAACACATAACAGAAACTTAGTCACATTTTAAGTCTAATTCTTTCTCCTATTAAGTGAGTTTGACTGAAAATCTTGGAGCAAATTTTGATGAGATGATGAAGTTGTAATCATTGTCTCCCTAAAGTGATTATCAAAACTTTCAGAATGTTTTCAGAAAACATACTGGGTGCTACTACCTGTCCAAATAAATCTTTTGAAAATGATGTACTTTCAAAAATATTAGCTTTTGTATTCTGCCATGTATGTATATCTTAGAATTAAAATTGATACATGAGCAATGCAAATCAGCCGCTAGTATAATTCTATACACAAGTCATATTTTGGCTTCAATTGCTTCTGCTTGAAGTTCTCAGTGACACTGTGATGAATCATTGGGGAATGATTTATTTAGAAATCAAATATTTAAAAATCATGATTAATAATTAACTTTAGGGCTATAGAAATGAAAGCCAGCATGTTTTCAATCTGGTTTTTTCATTCTGCATATATTCATCATGTAAAATAAAACTATGTTCATATTGATGTGTGTAGAAAAAATAACAGAGCAGTCTTGAGGTGTATATTATATTCAAATTTAAAAATAAAGGAGAGAGAATCTATTTGATTTATTTCACAATAATAACCTTCAACTTCTATAAAGAATGGAGGAAGACAATAGTCATATTTGAGTGGACTTGGAAAAGTTTTAATTTCTACTCAAAATATATGAGATGTCATGGTTAGCCCTTATCTTACACACTTGAAAAATGGAGACAATTATTCAGGAAAAGAAAAGAAGCAAAAACTATTAGATTTTAATAACAAGTTTTAAGAAAAATTCAGATAAGACAGGTAAATACTCTAGACACTTTCCCACTGTCCAACATTGCCAAACATATTAATTTTCATATACTTCACTATTTCATAAAAATAAAAAAGTCCTTATTTATTAGAAATGGTATATTTAAGATTAGTTTTCTTTCTAAATAACATGATTTCTTGGCTTAAAGGAAGGCTCCCTAATAGTGCTATCTAGTTCATAAACCGTCCTGCAGTTTTGTGGTTTCATTAAAAAATTTTCAATTTAAAGAATAAATATCTCATACCCAGTGTAAAGTATTTTTTATCACCACCAAATAAAAGGGGTATTTAGAAATAAAGAAATTCATAGCATTTAACAGCACATTACAGTACCATGAGTGGACTGATGAGCCTTTGTAAGTAGACAGATTCCGATAAAACACCTTAAAAAATAGATAGGAAGAAGTAATGCTAGGAATAAAACTTAGCTGCATGAAATAATTTTTAATACCCAAACTCACCAAATCTAATATAATTTAAAAGAAAATAATGAAACATGTTGCCCCTAATGTAAACCATAATTAGATACTATTGTTCCTTTCAGGAAAATCGTCAATTCTGAAGCTAATCTTTATGTGGAAACAAACATAAAGGGCTTTCTCATTATTTTTAGGCAGAGAGGAGACCACTACTTTAAAAAAAAAAAATACGAAATTAAATGTGAACACCAAATGTGTAGTAAGCTATCCCACACCCCAACTTGGCCATATATCTTAGGTACTTGCAGTTAATTCTGACAATCCAGAGAAAGGCATTACAGCCTTACTTAAAATAATAAGACAAAAAATGAAACGTAAAACGATAAGGAAAAAAAACAATAAAACAACAGAAACAAGACCCTGTGATGACAAATTTTGTTCATACCAAAAAGTATGCTTGGGAAACTCCAAAAATGTGCTTGCACAGCAACAGTGCCCGTGGCATCCCAGCCAGGTCCCCTGCAGACAATCCCTCTGGGCAGTGTCAGTTCCTCTTAGCAGCCATGACAAAGAGCTCAAGTGTAGTGAATGTGCAATGTGGCTGGCTCTCTGACACCATCAATTAAGAGGCATCAGTGCCATTGTATTTGTTGATGAATATCACTCTCAGGAAAACATTGGACTCTTTTTATAAACAAGCAGTGTCTCACTAACAAGTTTTGGCCATCAGGACACTAGAAGGAATCTTGGCTTACTTCTTTGCTTTTAGGACATTTGTCAACTTCTTGTCTCTTTTTAAAACCCCAATGTTACTTGTTAGGCAGCCACTAAAATAAACCCACCTTCTTTTCAATGTACTTCCCTTACTTTTCCCATATGATAACATACAAGGTTTTTCAAAGTGCAAAATATGTTACAGATAGTTTCATAAGTTTCATTTAAACACCAGATTTTATACAATACAGTACAGTTTGAGATTTCTGCTCATAAATTACACCATTTAATAGACCTCTTTAAAAGGGTGGACCGCTTAAAGCAACCCCAAGTCTCTCTTAACCAGGTTAATATAATTAAACTTTACAAACTTTGTTCAAACCAAAATAAAGCTCATCTTACACTTTATCACATATATACATATTTTAAAATGTTCATTAAATGTGGAAGTATAGATAGTCAAGTTCCTTTATTACAGACAGACACGTTTGCGTCCAGGTAGACACATCTTCATGTATTATCTTACAGTTTGGTTTCTGGTTTACGCACAAACAGCATATACAATGTTAAAATAGTAACTGGGGAGGGGTAGTTTATTTTCTTTCTTTCTGCAAAGTCTGTTCATCTTGCGACTCTTTTGTAAGGGTTCTTGACCGTTGTAGAACCACA
>NW_003852839.1:51457-53393 GCF_000181295.1 Otolemur garnettii | reverse complement strand
GAGTCCAAAGTAGCTTTGCTATTCCTGTCCTCAGTCCTCCTCAAAGTCTTTAGGCCTTTCAGACCTTTTTGTTGCCCAGGTGGGACCTCAGGCTCTGTGTCCTCCAGACAGTTGAAACTCCGATGCTTTCGGTTTCGACTTCGAAGTCTATCGTCCTTGTGCTCCAGACACTGGGCCACCATGGAGGCTCTCTCCTTTAAACTCGAGTCCACAGACACTCTGTCATGCTTTGCACTGAGCCGCAGCCTTTCAAGTTCTGCTCTTGCACTCTAAAAATAAAATTAAATGTCTCACAGGAAAGCAAGATTTGGCACTATTTAAGTTTAAAAAATGTTTCCCACATGAAAGCTGATGCCTCCTACAAAGGAATGCATTTCTATGGTGTAGGCTCAAACTTTACTTTGATAACCACTGGCATGTCTGAATTTATATCCCAATCTTAGGGCTACAACATAAAGTAAGGACAGTCCCAATGTATAATGGATTGGCTTAGGATTCTTTGACTTTACGACAGTGCAAAAGCAATTTAGCAGAAACCAACTTCAATTTCGAATGCTGATCTCCTCCCAGACTAGTTGGGGGGTGGCAGGAAGTTCTCTTGCCATGCTGGTCGGGGCAGTGAGTCTCAGCTCCCTGTCAGCCATGTGACTGCGGGACACACGACCCACCCTCACACTGTATCGTGTGGCCAGATGGGTCTGCCCAGCTGTGGGCTAATGCAGTGTGCTTTGAGTATTTAAGGTAGGCTAAACTAAGTTATGATTTCGGTTAGGTTTATTGAATGCATTTTCAATTTGTGATATTTTTAACTAAATGGCAGTTTTATCGCTTGTAACCCCATCAGAAGTTGAGGAGCATCCGTAAAATATAATCCATGGAAATTCATTTTAATGCACAATTAACACACCATTTCAAAGACGTCTTACAGGTTATTCCAACGGACTCTCACATTAAAGTTGCTTCACTTGCTCCCTTCTGCTTGGGTACGTGAGCTGCGGGTGTATCTGTAGTTCCTATGGTATACTGTACCCACATCCCTGAGGTGGCCCGGAGCCGGGGGAATGCTCTGTGCCAAAATGCTCTGTGGTACAGCCCCTTCCACAATCACAATACATTTAAACATATTAAATGTAGAGAGGCTGAGAAGCCTTACAGCAGAGAGATCTATGTAACAACTTTTTCCTGTTTTTTTCTTTTTTCTCCTCCTAATACATTTGACTAATGAAACCTTTTCCTTTACAAAATGCCTATTAGAATTCCCAGGTATATTTCTTAAAACACTGAAATCTTTATATACTTGTGTATGAAAACCCACTTTTGTGTGTATGGATTAGAGTTCACGCTTGTTCAGTGAACTGTAAAAAGTGCCTTGCAATAGGACACCAGCCGCGGTAGAGAAGTCGACTTCTTATACTGTCACACAGGACATCTGTGATAGGACTGCTACTGTACACAGCTGTTCTCAGGTTCTCAAAGGATGCTGTAACTCAGTCAAGTCTGAGACACAAGAACGAACACAGAGAACCAAGCATGTGGGGGACAGACAGGGGAACACCAGAGAACCAAGCGTGTGGGGGACAGACAGGGGGACACCAGAGAACCAAGCGTGTGGGGGACAGAGAGGGGACGCCAGAGAACCAACCGTGTGGGGGACAGACAGGGGGACACCAGAGAACCAAGCGTGTGGGGGACAGACAGGGGGACACCAGAGAACCAAGCATGTGGGGGACAGAGAGGGGACGCCAGAGAACCAAGCATGTGGGGGACAGACAGGGGGACACCAGAGAACCAAGCATGTGGGGGAAAGAGAGGGGACGCCAGAGAACCAAGCGTGTGGGGGACAGACAGGGGGACACCAGAGAACCAAGCATGTGGGGGAACACCAGAGAACCAAGCCTGTGGGGGAACACCAGAGAACCAAGCGTGTGGGGGACAG
>NW_003852839.1:47054-51230 GCF_000181295.1 Otolemur garnettii | reverse complement strand
TGTGGGGGACAGACAGGGGACACCAGAGAACCAAGCATGTGGGGGACAGACAGGGGAACACCAGAGAACCAAGCGTGTGGGGGACAGAAAGGTTCCCAGTAAACCGGGTCAAGTTGCAGGTGGGAGTAGTAAAATAATGATTTTTTTCCTCTCAGTTTTCTTCAAGATTTTTTCTGTAGAAATTGTGAAGCATTAAAAGCAGAAATGTCAAGGAGACTTTATTAAGTTCTGAATTGCTGAAAGAGAGAAGATGGAAGGAAATCTACATTAAGTGGAGCAGCGTTCACAGTAATTACAGATGTTCGGTGTAATAAAGTCTAGAAGGCAACACCTCATCTTGACCTATTTTGTTTTCCTCCACAGCACTTACTGTTCCTTAACACACTGATACGTTATCCATATTTGCTCGGATTATCTGAATGCCTTGCTAGAAATCCCACTCAACGCACATTGGACTCTTGTTTCATACTCTTGGTTGATTTGTTCACAGAAGTGTGAACCAGGTAAGCGCTTGCACACAGAAGATGACTGATAATTTTTAAATGAATAAATGAAAAAAAGTACAAAAATGTCAAATATGTAACATTTTGTTCTATTTTCTATTTTCCATAATTTCAGTAGATCTGTATGTAACACTATAGTAGAAAAATTCAAGCTGAATAAAAATTTTCATCAATATGATTTATAAATAACTTTGAAATTTGGAATTTTCGGATCGATTATGATAACACATTTTAAGCTAAATATATTTCCTCTACTGTAAAACACAAAGAGAAAAAAAGGCTTAATATCTAAATATCTAGCTTCATTCCAAAGTTTCATTAATACGTTCAAGTGATAAGAGATAGTGGTGAAGGCTGAACAACAATGAATTTAACACCACTGAACTATGTTTTAAAATGGTTAAAGTGGAAAATTCCATGTTTTATGTATTTTACCACCACAAAGTAAAAATAAACAAAACAGTCTTATTAAAAGTTTCACTTGGTATCCATTAGTTGGGAGGAAATTAATAGAGTGATTTTATGTGTATCAGAGTAACAGTTCTTACTATGTTTCAACTATCAGCAGAAAGATACTGGGGCTGTGAGATGCAGTATTTAGGGGCCAAATGGTAACACACATAATGCTGAAGTTTCCAGTAAACTATACTCTCAGCCTAAATAATGTAACCTTATGTGAAGGTGGGGGATACAATAGAAGCAAAATATTAAGAGTTAGAGGAGAGGAGAGTGAGGAACAGACAATCACAGGTGCTCCTGGCATGAATAATAACGGTGTGCTGAAGTGCCTTGCATGTTGCAGGCAAAGAAAGACAAGGGCATGGATGGATACTGGGGAGAGAAGATAGTGTAGGTACTGCACTATCCTAACAAGAAAAGGCATTAATGATTTAAAAAGAGAGAGAGATGTGGTGTTAAAGTAGGGAGCAAGAGATGGCTCACTCCAGGCAATGCTGGCTCATGTCACACGGTGTTCTGGGAAAACCAGTTGTTAGGATGGAAATAATGGCCTAGAATGCAGTTTATTGCTACCAGAGAGAGTTTATCTCTCCCCCAGAGTGAGCAGTTTCTATTGTCATCGCCTGAATGAGGTATGGGGAATGGGTTCTCAACAAGCAACTCACATGGCTTCAGTCTGTGTCTTCACATTTCCTGTTAAATCTAGACCACATGGGTCAATGGTGATGGAGGTCCCATGATACCAAGACGTAGTATGACCAATACGCACAGGTTACACTGGGAACTCTCCATTGATTTTTCTTTTTTTTTGTTTGTTCTTTTTGTTTTGTTTTTTTTGAGACGGAGCCTCAAGCTATCCCCCTGGGTAGAGTGCTATGGCATCACGCTCACAGCAACCTCCAACTCCTGGGCTCAAGCGAGTCTCCTGCCTCAGCCTCTTAAGTAGCTGGGACTACAGGCGCCCGCCACAATGCCTGGTCATTTTTTGGTTGCAGTCATCATTGTTGTTTGGCAGGCCCGGGCTGGGGATTTGAACCCGCCACCTTAGGTGTCTGTGGCTGGCGCCTTAGCCGCTTGAGCCACAGGTGCCGAGCCTCCATTGACTTTTCTTACTAAACTCACTACATTTGTTGATAATCTTCATATTATAAAATGTAAAATTCTATCATTAAATTTAATCCTCACCATTATAATTTGAATGCTTTAAACTGTGCATAATTACAGTTTAAACCATATGATCTATATTTTAAGAGGCAGAAATAGAAACTGAAAGAGATAACAATTTGCACAAGGTCACATAAAAGCGAGAGCCTGGGAGGGGACTCAGGCTGGCACTTCTGACACCAGTGTGCTTCTTTCTACCGTGCGCAGCTGTGCTCCAGGACACTCGCAGGGAACAGAGGGATTAACAGCACTATTTTCTTCTTCAACTGCATCATTCTTCCTTGTTTGTCACTTTTACTTGTTTTAAAGATGTCATTCTTAGAAGAAACAGCAATTTTGAATTATCCTATGTCATCTTCCAAGTTTCTTATGATTTTGTCTCAACATATGTCAACCTTATAGTTACAGATTCTCACGTATAACCTCATTCACTCATAACAACAACTATATAAAGCAGGGGCATTTATTTGCCTTCATGCTTATAGATAAGAGGCTGAGGGCAACACAGTTAAGAAAGGTACCCCTGATTTTTCTGGGGAGTAAGCAGGCGTGTTATGAGTAGTTTCAGATTGTACATTCTTAAGCATTATGTCTGGTCCTTCATATGTGGGGGTGTTTTTTTCCAACAACTGACTTTCCCTGGCATACTCAGCTGGCCCATTTCTAATTTCCCTAATTTTAGAAATCACTTCCTCCACAAAGCCTTCCTTGCAGGGATAGGGCCCGAAATATGAGTTTCAATAGCACTTAAGGAAAGCTCAGCCAAGTCACCAAATTTACCAATCTACCAAAAACTTGATTGAGAAAACAATTCTTGAATATACACATTAATTTGTCAAACTCATCTAATCACTAAATCACATTTACAGTTTTTACAAAAACAAAATACAAAAAAACAAAACAAACAAACAAAAAGCTTGGTTTACTTTAATAACTTGTCCAGAAATTAATATCAAAAAGAATTCTTTGAAAAGCCTTTAACAATTTCCTCATAGTTTTAGTTCATCAGTTTTCCTACCTTAACTATGTTAATAAACTGTGGATTTGGGATTAGGTTAATAAACGCTTGTATATTCAATCATCATCTGTATCAGCTGCTGGGAATGTATTTTGATCCTAACGATTTATCTTTTGCTTTGTGCTATAATTGATCCTAAGGCCATGTAAGGAGAAGCTGGAGTCAGCTTCATTTGTCCAACCTGTCTGTGTTCTGATAGCTAGCTTCTCAGGCAATGTGACTCTTAGAAAATTCTAATTCTAGCTCATCTAATGTGCCCATAGCTCTAGGGCACAGTTTATTACCAAGAAAAACAGAAAGGAGAGAGAGAGAAGGTCATATTTCCTTAAAGATTTACTTTCCTTTGATTATGTCAGTGCAGTGGACTGAACAGGAAACAAAAGACCATTATTTTTGACGCTTTTATATTTTAGAGGAAGAATTTACAATGGGATTCCATGTTCAAGAAATGTACAGAAAAGTTTTTAAAACTCTGATCACTAGATTCAAATGGCTATAGTCTTTCAAAAGTTATTTCTGCTTGGAGAGCAAAATACTCAAACAGCTTAATCCCAAATTTAAAACGGTTTTTAAATGTTTTCCTTTTTTGCTTTGAGCAATCACTTGAGGTGCTGAACTATGTATTGGTCCTAAAGTGGTTAATGAGTTTTGTGAGTAAAGAGCCTATATCCTTTGCAAAAAAGACTGAACTTCACGTCAAAATTGATGCTGCTATGTTCTCTCAGTCCTCACGGTAAGAAGGAAAACAAACAGCAAGCTTCGCAAAAGATGTGACGTCTTCTTTACTGATGCTCAGGGGTCATACTTAGTTCCTTTAATTAACTTAGATACTTGACTGCTTCCCAAACCACTGACATACCATCATGTTACTGGAAAGTCTAGCTCCCATGGCTGTAGGCAAATTCTGCCACGGGCTCACTCTAAGGGTTTTTAATAAGTAAACTTCTAAGAACTGCGGTTTTATCATCAAGATTTCTACACACCCATTTAAAATTGCTTGACTACTATAGATAGGTAAGAATGTAAGAATTA
>NW_003852839.1:45119-46630 GCF_000181295.1 Otolemur garnettii | reverse complement strand
TAATACAGTTCCTCATGTTGTGGTGACCCCCAACCATAAAATTATTTTTGTTGCTACTTCATAACTGTAATTTTGCTATTGTTATGAATTGTAACGTAAATATCTGATATACAGGATGTATTTTCATTGTTACAAAAGGGTCATGACCCACAGGTTGAGAACCACTATAGGTAGTGACTTGCCTCCTTTTCCATATATCCACATCAAATGATCTGCCTTTCATGAGAATGTCATTTGTAATTATGATGTTGACTCTTGTGGTGACATCGCTCAAGGACATGAAACTCTTAAGAGAAGTGAGCTTTCAGGTCTCAATTCAATTTCTAAGTCTCAAATACATGTCTTCTATACTATTTATCAAATCCAAAGGGGTAGAACAGTTGAAGAAACCTACAAATCTCTTTGTGGAAGAAAAATAAATACACTTGTCTTATATTTCTAGTCCCTATAAATCATGCACCTATATATGACTTTAGTGTAAAAATAATTTGATATTATATACCTCCAATCAACCTAAGGCAAGGCTTTCAGGAAAACTTAGACTCATTTCATGACCTTTTAAAAATGTTACTCTTCCATCTAGTTGAATTCTAAAGAAATGTTACCTTTTTACCCAAACATTTATAATAAAAATCATTGTACACCAGAATGTGGCACATTTGTTATCTGGGTATTGACCATATATTCTGGCCATTAAACAATCATAGAAATGACTTAGGGAAAGTTAATTTTGCAATAGGGATAAATACCCACAGGTAAAACAATAAACTCTTGAGTGATTAATCTTTGAGATATATGCATAAAAGTAAAAATCTACAAAGTCTTTTTCTACTACTCAGGGTAAAGTATCCTTTCAGAAATTGACAAAAAACTGATTTTTATACAATAAGAAAAAACATGAAAGACCAGTATAAAATGAAAAGTTTAAAGATATTCTAATGAAATGAAAAACATTTTTCTAAACTATGTATCTAAATGTCACTCTGTTTTCCTCAATTCTTAAGAAACATCAACAGATTATTGTTCATATGTAGCAGGGTTTTAATGTATTGTTTTATAGCAAATAATTCATTTAAACAAACATTTACTGTGTGCCCATTATGTAATAATAGCTAATTTTTCATGAGAGCACCCAGCCTATATTCACGCTTATCAAAGTATATATATATCATTTTATTTAATCTTATGATATAGGTTATATTATTTCTAGATAAACACATCATATCTATTGCTGAATTTTGGCAAACCATTTATCTTGGTTCAACAAATCTATAATGGTAGATTATACAACATTTCAATGAGAAAGTTACAAGTTTTATATTATTTTTATATCATGGTACCAAACACGGTAAAAATAACTTTGATATTATATAATTGGGATATTCTCAACATGCTGGGAGAAAACTGGCTGACAAGGAATTAGGAAATTCTGTGAATTATGCTTACATTTTTAAGTTGCTGATGTATAGGCTAAATGGTATTTTGGGAAACCTAAGAGAAAATTCAATTCC
>NW_003852839.1:42833-44491 GCF_000181295.1 Otolemur garnettii | reverse complement strand
GATTCATCTCAAAGTTAACCTTAAATTTCAAGTGAACACTCCGTAGTACCTTGAAGTTCTTCCATAGGACAACTGGATTCCTCACTCTCAGGAGATTATTTCTCTCCTTTTTCTGTATGATTACATTTCTAAAATCCCACACTGTCTCACATGTACTGAACTCACTGATTTAATTCAAAAACTTTTTAGTAATCACTTAAGAAAATGTGATGAAATGTACCAATCTCCCTGCATCTGTAGCCATATAAATGAGCTGCTTTTTTTGCTGCAATCAGTATTTGCTTTGCTTGCAAATAACTTTTCTCCAGTCATATCTATAACTGCTCAGTGGGCCAGAATATGTGTCAATAATTTGAAAATAAATGTACCACACACCGTATTGTACAATGATTTTCAATTGATGAACAACTGTATACTGGATCATATTGCTTCATGTCTGCTCAGGGCCTCTGCTGGTTTAATAATCTTCTCCTCTATCAATTTCTTCTTTCAATTATTGGACTATCTCCATCAGAACATATGTACAGTAAACAGTCTCTCATCTAAAGACAAATAAACTGAAGCCTTAAACCTACCTGACCTCTTGTTTCTGTCTACTCATAATTTCATTTATCTACATAGCAAATGACCTGACAGAATTTTCTGGACCCATCACCCAGCTTTCCTCCTGCCTTATACATTACCACATCTCCTGTTTTCTCTTCTACTTAACCATTAAATTTTCAAACGTCCCAGGGACTGTCTGTCTTTCTCTCCCTCCTTCCCCTGAATTTCATCTGATCCGATAGCTTTCAATACAATCTAAGTGCTATTTCCTCCAAATTTATATTTCAGCCCCAAACTTTTGCCTGAGTTTTTGATCCACACATTCCGTCGGCTACTCAACATATGCATCTGTGTGTCAAATATTGTAGCCATCTCAAATTTCATGTGGCCAAAACAGGACTCTGAACTTCCCTCTATATCTCTGATAATCCCACTTCCATCCATAAATTTGCCCAAGGCCAAAAAAGTAGGAATCTTTCTTGATTCCTTTCCCTCAAAACTACAATAGCCAACGAATATGAAAGCCCTGTTTGCTTCACCTTCAAATTATTCCTGAATCTGAATATGTCTTACCCCACCACCCTGGTCTGAGCTGAAATCTTTCACATAGCTCCTCTTTTTGCTTTCATCTTTGATCCTCTACATGGTAAAATCAAAAAAGTGACCATATTTATTTTTTTCAATGGAAACAGATAATAGTCTCTCCTTGTTTCAAAGTCTTTGAACATCTCTTACATCTTCCCATCATGATGCTCATGGGACAAAGCAAGGTGGTGACATCTTGGGAATGGTCCCCTATCCTGGTATGATCCCTCCTGGGCACCCCGGTCATTTCAGATGGGTCTCAGCCCAGCTCACTTGTCACCTATTCATAGTCATTTTTTGAGAATCTTTCTGAGTTAATGCCCTTCCCTACCTCAGTCACACTTTCTCTCCTGACTGTTGTATGTTAACACACTGGTCTCCATTGGATACTTATCCTTCCTACTTGTTTTCTTCCCCTCCTTCCTATTTTGGAAATACCACACATACAAGTGAAATAAGATATAGTCTTTTTCAGGGAGTTTGCAATTTAGTAGGGCCTCAGTGGAGGAGTCCAGGATGCAAAGGGT
>NW_003852839.1:36384-37740 GCF_000181295.1 Otolemur garnettii | reverse complement strand
TAAACATTAAAGGATTTGGCTACAAATTTATTCAGGCTGAAAGGAGACAAAGGGAAGGAGTCATGTGATGTTACGGAGTCTGTAACTGAATAGGACAAATGTCTAGGAAAACGGCTGAATATTTTATACTGACACTGGGGGTAAATTAAAGAATGTGCCAACTACAATCCAATTATATATGCTGGACTTAGAAATTAACTATGGCAGCAAAAGTGAGCTCAGAAAGAGGCACACACAGTTCATTCAAATGATGCCTAATGATACTAAACAAAGGATTAGTGCAAACATTTACTAGTTAATTGAAGTCATTTGTGACAAGAAATTGTGATAGGAACCAAACGATGGGGAGAATTAAGTGTTTAATGGGCACATCATACTTAAGAAGGGTCCACCGCATTTCTGCCATTTATATGTTAAGAGTTCAGTCCCAAATTCTGTACAACAAAATGGAAACATTATAGAGCAAGGATCAAAATATTGTGACAGCCAGGTATGGGGGCACTGAGATGCAGAGGAACCCATGTACTTCCCATGAGGCAGGGCCTCCTGAGGTTTCTAGACAGTGGACATTATGCCCAGCAAGGAGCTTCACTTTTATCTCATTGTGAACATCAGGCCCCCTCATCTACTCAAACAAGTGTGTGGCCCTGCCACAGGTAAAACCATTCAAGGAATCTGCCGAAAACTTACATATAAAAAGCTAGAATAATGCCCCAATCCCTGAATCCTTACTCTTATTTTCCCATTAGCTTTTTCCCTTTCAAACTTTACCTTGTTGGAGGCTTCATTTTCTTTTTCACTCCAAGATAAAACTTCATGGAACTGAGGGAAAACATTTTGTTGTGCTTACTGCTCTGTAAGGGAAGGAGAATGATGGATAATGAAGCAGATTTTAAAAATGTCCTTATATTTTCCTTAAGCATTTATGACTGGGTTTAGCATTTAGTTTCTTTAATGCTTTACAAGCAAGCTTTAGTAAATGAAGATTGTTTTGATTATCACATTATCAAATATATACATTTAAATAGATATATACATGTGTGCACATCAAATTGTATATATACAAAAAACACACACAGCTCTATAATTCTTTACTGGAAGACACTTGGGTCTGATGTTTACATCAGATGTGATTTTTTTCTTATTTTAAAAATATAATACAAAGGTACAATGCATATGGCATGCGGTACGTGACTCTGCAACTCTGCACACCTCCCACATTGTCTGGGAGACCCTGTATTCAAATATATTCATATGTCTGTATTGAAATGCATGATATTTCAAACAGTGTGAGATTAATAAAAGCTAGTTATTTAATATCTCTACATTAATAAATAAAAGCTATAAATATCTCTA
>NW_003852839.1:33955-35183 GCF_000181295.1 Otolemur garnettii | reverse complement strand
TGAAAAGCTTCTGCACAGTGAATGAAACAATCCACTGGGTGGACCTGAGTGGACAACATGTTTTGGGGATAATTTGCCCTTCTCTAGGCAGTGATCAAATTTGCAAGTTCTTATATGTTAAATAACACATAATTTTTACCTGCTTATGGAGAGATTGAGGAAATAATTATAAAAAACCCACACATAATAAAAGACATTGTTGCATGGTTTAGTAAAAAGGGGAGGAAATATTTGCAAACTATTCCCCTGACAAGAGACTAACATCCAGAACATATCAGTAACTCTAGTCAACAACAAGAGCAAAAAAAATTCCATTCAAAAGTGGGCGAAAGACAGGCATAGACTTTTTAAAAGAAAACATACAGATGACAGGACTATGAAAAATGTTCAATCTAGTCAGAGACATGTAAATTAAAACTATAATGAGAAACCATCTCGGTTCTGATTAAAAAGATAAAAATAATATGTTGGTGAACAAAAGGGAATGCTTAACATTGTTGGATGGAACGTAAATTAGAAAAACATCTATGGAAAACAGCATGGAGCTCTCTCACAGAACTAAAAATAGCACTACCATTATCTAACACTCCCACTCCTTGCTGTCTACCCAAAGGAAAGAAATTGTTACAGCAAAGACCTGCAACTTGCATGCGTGTAGAAGTGCAATTCAAAACAGCAAAGAAGAATCAACCCAGCATCAATAGATAACAGGATAAAGAGAATGAAGTATATACACAATAGAATATTATTCATCCTTAAAGAATGAAATCATATCTTATGAAGCAACATGGATGGATTTGGAAGTCAGACTAAAAATGTATGTCCTCCCTTACAGGTAGAAGCTAAATAATGTGCATGCACTGACTCAGAGTGTGGGATGGCAGACAACGGAGACTCAGAGGGGAGGGTGAATGTTAAATTATTAAATGGGTACGATAGACATTATTTGGATGGTGAACACATTTAGAACTATATAACAAAATTATACTGTAGTCTATAAATTCATGCAAATAAAACAAAAAATCTTGGCTAGATGGGTAGTTTTACTCACAGTTAAATATATATTTATGTATTTGCTAGCCATTTTCAGTTTTGATGTTAATAATTTATCCACATCTTTACTTATTTGCGGGCACTTGTTTTAACATACTAAGCATAGAAATCGCTTTGTCTTAGTAATGAAATATTCTTTGCAAACTGCTGTTAGCCTTAACTTTGTTTATTTTTT
>NW_003852839.1:26338-33134 GCF_000181295.1 Otolemur garnettii | reverse complement strand
CATAATAGGGGAGAATGGCAGACTGTTAGGAGTTATGATCAACAGAGGTGACTCCTGGCCACCTGTGTCAGGGGTTAAATCAGATTACAACTGAAGTTCACGTCCCAACATGGTCCCACTGTCATAGCAAGGAAAGGTGAGAGACCGCAGTTCCTGCAGTGTGGGGAGGATGGGACGTGCATGTCTGAGAATGAGAAATACTGGGCCTGAAATATACAACCTTCATTTACACAGGACATTGATAAACCCAAAATTGCCTACGTTTTAAAGAAATTTTGGTAACAAATAGATTAAGAGTCTAAAGTGATTTTTAACTGATTCCCCCCATTACAGTCATGGAAGCTCATTACCTTAAACACAACCAGTCCAAAAAACCAACTTTTGATAGAATCAGCAATTCTGCAAAGAAATCTTTTCCATTTCTATCTTTAAACTGAATATGCATAAAGGGGAACTATATAGATCTTAATGGAAAATTCCATAAAAAGAAATCTCATTTGGTAAGATACCTTTACTGCCCTTGGCTTATTACAAGTTTCTCTTCTAGTAGTTGTAATTTTGGAGAATTTCTCCAAAAAGTTCAATATACTAGACTGTTAAGAAGTCTGTAATATGTTGCTTCACCTTCCTATATTTCAAAGTAAAGTTAACTAAGCCAATTACATGAGTATGCTTAAAAAATTATTCGCGTTGGCTCATGAGTGCACACAACTTTTAAGGGCAGCCTGTACCCATTTGCTTTTTCCATACCATTAACAGTATAATGGTAATATTCTTTGAAACCTCTCACCTTTTATGTAAATCAAGTTAGAAAACAATTAACATTTTCTGTGCAGGGAAAACTTGCAAAACGAAATATATCTTCCCCTGTGTATTACCCTAATTTGTTGTTAACGAGCATTCATAAATTATCTCTAATTAGCACAGAGTCTCTTTAAATACACTTCTCAATTTGTAATTTCTATTCCCTTCTCAGTAAATCATTTTCTAAATATATACAAATATACATATATTAATGGCAACTGCAAAAACCAGAGCCAAATCTCTACTTCAATCATCTGAGTAATTTTACTATTGATTATCCACTGTAAAATCACTTGAAATTAGCATTGCCAGTGACTGCATCATTGATAGGAACAGAGACAGAGTAGTAACATGAAAAAATAGTCAGCAAAATTAAACCACATGTTGAAAATAATTGTAGTTTGGGTTTAAAGACAAAATAGAAATATCTGCCTTTCTTAATGTCCAAATTAAAGTGTTAAGTTACACTAATTTACTCTGACAGATGTACAAACATGACCTTCAAACCCCTGACAACTAGAGGATAATTCCATAAGCTAAGATTGATATTACTAAAAAAAAAAAAAAAAAATTGTTCAGTGTCAAAGAGCACTCTTTAAAGACAAACTCTTGTTACTATCCCTGCCTACTGGTCTTTATGAATTATCTTAGGTTGAGCAGGATGATTCTTTCAAAAAGACACAAAATCTAAAAACTTATTCTGTTAGGGGATACAGGTTAGCACATCTCATATGCAAGAACAACCCATCTGTCAGAGTCCCTTCTCCGTGAACAGGCTTTCCCGAGGCAGATCTTAACATGTGCATCAGCTCCAGCCCTAAAATTGAAAAATCGTCTGTATTTCCACATCTGACAATATCTAACTATTTAATGACAGGGACTTATCTTCTATAAATAAAATTCTTTCAGCAAAAACCTGAAGCTAAAATAATACAAACGTATCAAATTCCCTTTGTTAAGTTCCTGCATAAAACCTTTGGAGTCAGATGTCTGGGAGTGAATTCCTACTCTACCCCTTACTGTATCTGATTTTGGACAAGTTACGTAATGGTTTTTCTCTTTGTGGTTTTTTCTTTTCTCTCTCTTGTGTGTTTTTCTCTTTTCTCTTTCCTCATCTGCACAGTAGGAATGATAAAAGTAAAAAGAGCATGGGGTTACTATGAAGATAAAATTAGATAATCCAAACAAAAGTATAGAGCTCTGCTTTGCAGAGGAACCACCTAAAGTTGCTGCTATTATGACTATGCTGTCGCTCCCCATTCCACAATTATTTAAGAAAAGCTCTTAAGGGATTAAATTATAGGTAGTACATCATTAATATTTCATTAATAAATATGACATTACATGAGTCAATTTATTCAAATGTATAAGTATTCGTAAGATTTTAACTTTAGATATGCCATTTTATTCCAACTTTTATTAATTTCTGTTAACTAAGGCTTCTTTCACACATTCTCTTTTAATTTTATTGATAGATATGCTAATTTATATGCTAGTTTATATAACACACATAAGACTTTTCTTGAAGGCTTAAGTCATTCTCTGTCCTAAAATATTTGAGATGCTTAGAGAAGCCATATGATTGTGGCTGTGTTACCGAAGTGTGACTGTTATGTGCCCCAGGCTGACAGAACTCACCAGACTACTGTGTATTTTATACTCTACAAGCAGTGATTCCAAGAGAGATGGTTCAGAGTGGTATAAAATGACAGTGCTCCTCCCGACACAAATAAAGATGCATATGCGTTCTGTAGCAGCCTGTATAGCTAATGGCAAGGAGGAGTGAGAGTTATAAGAAACACCTGTAGCTTGGTAGAGGAACACCTGGTGGAAAGGGCATGGGAAGGGATTTGGCTCTCTTAGGAAACAGGAGAGCTCGCCAGACACGAGCATCAGTGATTAGCAGTCTCTACACCTGTGGTGCAAGAAGCCACGAGGGTGCATCTTTAAGAAGCTGGAGGAGAAGGCAGACAGGAGCCAGCACACTCATTCTTTCAGGGACCCACCCGCTCACTCTGACTCTGTTGCTTCTCCTGCCTGCAGAGCGTAAAGACTACTAAGACTTATTCCTCTAAGACTGCTTCTTTCCCCCCAAGACTGTTTATCTCTCTCTCCCTTCTGCTAAGGTAAAAGCCCTCAGGCACCTAAGAGCAACTGTTCCTGAGTTAGATAGCGAAGCAGTGGCATTGGAAACACAGCTAGATAAGCCCCGAGGGCTAGAGACCAGGCCAGTCCCAGCCCAATAGTAAGTGGCACCCCAGATAGGACAGTGGGCAGTCACTGACAGTGTTCAAATACTATACCTTCACGTCCTTGTAAAGAAAGAGATAACCATCTCGTAAAACAAAATACCGGTCTTGAAACTTATTTCCAGAAAGTATTTTAGAAGGCTCTTCCTTGATTCTCAGGACTCCTTCTTTGACATTCTCCAATGTGCTTCTCTCTGTAAAGTAAAGCAGTACTTTTATAAGTTGGGCACATTATTACTTATTTGGAATATAATGTAAAACACTCACACATTTTCAGTTTTAACTTGTTTTCTATTACTAAGAAGTCTAAGGGAACGTCTGAAACAGAATGTGTCAAGAAGATTGCTTTTTATAGGGTTGCTTGTGCTGTTCAAATCGCTGCAGGCTGGTGATCACATGAAATGGAGCTGGTCTGAATGGAGGGGGGAGGGTAAGTAAAAAATACATACCAGACTTTGAAGACTTCGTACAGGAAAAAATGTAAAATATCACTATTTAAGAATACATGTTACATGTTGAAATGATAGTATTTTGAATGTGTGAGGTCAAATAAAATATACAAGTAGTTTCACTTGATTCTGTATTCTGGTTTTTAAAATGTGGCTACCAGGCAATATAAAATTATCTATGTGGCTTAGGTTACATTTCTTCTGAATAACTCTGATATAAACAATGCAAATAGAGAGATAAAAAAGGCAACTCAGGAGTCCAGGAACTCTTAAGGAATTAGAGAAATCCCTGTAAATATGAAAGAGTAAGAGGAAGTAAGAAAGGCAACACTGGTAAGGTATAGCATTTAATAATACTGCTACTTCATGAGTAATACTGTCAGTGTGCTACACTTAGAAATTTTCACTCAAAACACTTTCTGGTGAAAACAGCTAATTCGTATTTTATCATACATAAATGTGTCATTATATTTCCAGTCTAAAACTTTCCCCTGAAGTCTAGACATATATTCTTACTTGAGAATTAAAGTAAGACAAAGAAACCTCAAGCCAAATAGCCATGACCTGGTAGCCATGACCAAATAGCCATGACATTAAGATGTCAGCTTTGCTTTTTCAGTAAAATAAGAATAAAGAACCCTAACCTGTGGGACTGTTGTAACCTTGATACTGGATGACATGCCCCAAACACTGTACCAGAACCAGAACCTTTAGCAATTTCTTGGTATTAAGGTGATACAATTTTATTGCCATGTATTGTTTCTGAAATTTGCAAAATAACTTGAAAAGTTTTAGAAAGAAAAACTCTAAAGTCTTAAAATAACCACTCTTGGTTTGTTTGGAGGAAACCTTCACTTATGCAGCAAATAATAAAGAAGTATTCACACTTACAATCACTGTTAAGAAAACAAAGTTAAAAATAGAAATGGTTCCTTATAACTCAAACATAAGCACAGAAGGACTGTAAACACAAACCTCAGGCTAATCACATCCCTGATTCCAACTACAAACAAAGGTCATTAACAGAGCCCGACAGTATTCATGATATACATACTGACCACATCCAGCAATTTTTAAATCACACTGCTATACTAATAGTTTCTATTTAGGTATTAGGTAACTCTAAATTACTGAAAAAATATACTGCTAAAATTTATCTTCTGGCACAATGTCTTACTATTCAGTTGCATTGAGAAATTTTTTTTTGTTTTTCATTTAATTTTTAATTAAAATCATAATTGAAAACAATAAAAAGCATACTTTTATGGGGTACAATGTGATGATTTGATATAAAATATGGAATGCTTAAATCAAATTGATTAATAAAACCATGACCTCACTTACTTATCTCTTAATGGTAAAACATTTATAATTTACTCTTATTTTGAAATATACCCTTGCATTGTACATATTAGGTAAGAAATATTTTAAATGATATTTTATAGCTAAATAAGAAGTATAGTAAGTGGTTTGGTGCCCGTAGCACAGTAGTTATGGTGCTGGCCACATGCACAGAGGGTGGTAGGTTCAAACCAGGCCCAGTCCAGCTAAACAACAATGACAATGGCAACAAAAAACTAGCCAGGCATTGGGGTGGGCACCTGTAGTCCCAGCTACTTGGGAGGCTGAGGCAAGAGAATCACTTAAGCCTGAGAGTTGGAGGTTGCTGTGAGCTATGACACCACAGCGCTCTACTGAGGGCAACATAGTGAGACTCTGTCTCAAAAAAAAAATAAAGAAAAAGTATAGTGAGCAATTTGGAAAACATTGGATGAACTAATGTGATTCAGCTAATTTAGACAAGGAAAGAGGAGGCAGGCATTTATAATGTCTTGTTGGTTTAGAAATAGGTAAAGTACCATATTTTGTACCATAGAATGTGGCCTCATGTATAACGCACACCCACGTTTCTGGCCCAAAATTACATCAATGTGGAATTAGTACTGCTCAGGTATAATGTGCATCCTATTTTCCCTCAAACATTTGGGCAGCAATGTGTGCATTATAGAGGACAAAATATGGTTTTGGGTTTTTTTTGCAGTTTTTGGCCAGGCTGAGTTTGAACCTGCCATCTCTGGTATATGGGGCTACTCCTTTGAGCCACAGGTGCTGTCCCAAAATATGGTATTCTTTAAAGCATTAAATAAATTATAACAAGTTAGGAGATATAGATATTGCTCATGTTAGACAAATTCCATTCACACCTCTGAGAGTACCTTTTTCATTTCAATTCCTGGTCAGATTAATAAACTTTTCAAATTTTACCAGTAAGAAATAAGTCTATGTCCAAGAAAATCACTCATACGTCAAAGAAAAAGCAGACTTGAAAATTATATTGTTTACATAATAAAATTAATTTTAATAATCATTGTATATCTTTGGAGTTATAGTTACATCTTAGAGCATATATTATTAAGGGACTCAGGAGGAAAAGTTGGAGAAAAAAACTTTGAAATATAAAAATGTATGTTAAATATTACAAAGACTTTCTAAAAAGCTCTCACAATTAAATTTCTATCTGCTCTCAAAATGTTCAAATAAATAGAAAGATACCCACCAATTAAAGTTTAAAATAAGCTATACACTTTGGGGAACATTGAGTGTGACTGTACATAACAAAATCAAGGTTATAAATTGAATGGGTTCCAGTAATTCTTCCAAACTAGCCAGATAATGATGGTTCCTCCCTCAACTTTGGAATACTTTTATTTTTCATTCTTTTGACCTCCTGCTCTAAGGTATGGGGTACATTATACTTGTAATAAATACACAGGTGACACTTCAGAGTTTTCATAGTGTTCACGTATATTTTCTCATGTGATTCTCATGCAACTTTCCAAAGCAGGGAGTACAACCAATATGATCTCATTTATAAATGTCAAAATTGTGGCTCACAATGATGATGTGACAAGATTGGAAAGCAACTAACTAGAATTAGTATTTAGATCTCTTAATATTGAACACGGAATTTAGTTTTCTAGTCTGGGATATTGCTTTTGTAGGTAATGGTCATGGTTATCGTGATTACTACCATTATCGTCAACCACAACAATCCATGTCCGGATGCCTTTCCTGACTGCAGGTATCATTTTATATGGGTAAGCACTTTTTCTCCTAAAACATCCTCCTTGGATGATGTTCCTGACATTGCCCTCCTTCTGGTGTTGTTGGACTGTTCCTCACAGGCCCTCCTTTGCTGTGTCCATTACTTACTGCCAGTGCTGTGTCCAGCTCTCTGATATTCTTGCTCTAACACTAACATTACATGATCTTGTAATCCGCCAATGCTAAAAT
>NW_003852839.1:22938-25858 GCF_000181295.1 Otolemur garnettii | reverse complement strand
AGGAGGATGACATTTACAAGAAAAACTAAACAAAGGATGATTATTTCCTTGAATAAGAGACATTCCGTGTTAGCAGAGATGTCTATAATCATCTGGTTAAAATATTTTTCTGTGTTTGAACGTTCTCTAAAATTATCCTGGCCTGGAGTAGTCAATTATTTCATATTCCTTTTTAGTCACATTTAAATGGCTTTCATACATTTAGATTTTCTTTTCTCTATGGATAAAGATAATACTTAACAATCCCTTAAATTTGTGATGGTAGATTCCTACATGAAACAGTGAGCTAATAAAAACTTCATAATAGTATTTTTCCCCCTAAACAATCATACTATTTAAAAAAGTCAGGATGTTAATACTTGATAATAAATATCAAGGACTATCATCACTTTCAAAACCAAACCTTCCACTTCAAGTGAGCTGGGTCTTGCCTTCCATCTAATATATATCTTTGGCTTACAGAAGACTTGATGAGGAGTAGGATATAAATTATTTTGACTAGACTATAATTCACGGACTCTTATTATTTTGGCTAACTATTTTTTCCTTAACCTTGTTGATAGTGAATGGCTCTGCTTTCCAGGTCTAAATTTCTAGAAGCAGTTACATTTTGAATCACTCTATTTCAATGCAAATTTAATTCCAAAGCATCTGTCATGTACAGCTATCTAAATTGAGAAACCCACAGGAATGTGCATTTGAGTTACATCTTATATTCTTAAAGTATTTTTTCCTCATTTAGATCATTAAGACATAATTATTATGTGTCATATTCTATTGGGGTAATTAAAAAGAAACTTAGTGTTTAAGACTTTAAGTCATATAAAATGATTCTGTGTCTTGATAGAAGCTATAAATTTATGATTTGCTTGTGATAGAGACGCTAAAACTTAACCCAATATAAAAGACAATAATGTTAAAACACTGTCTAATTAGAGAAGCTATGGCAAAAACTAAATGGCAATTTAAACAAAATTTTATTCCCCTTATTTCAATGTCTCAGTCGCAATCCATGAAGTAGAAAAAAAAAATTGAGGACTATTATCTTTCTTTTCAAGTTAGTTAATACCTCATTACAATAATGGCAATGGCACAAAATGCTTCTAAGAAATAAAATGCTTTTGAAAACACAAATAATTTTAAAGCAGAGAAAATTCACTTCCTCCAATATACTTCTACAAAAGTAAAGTATAGTACATCATTACTTAAATGAAAGAGCAGAAATTAAGTACAGGATGACTCTAAAATATATTTATTTTAAGTCTACATTTTATTTCACAAAGTGAGAAAATTGAGAAAATCAAAACCCCTAAATTAGATACTTATTATGTAAGCAAATACTTACATAATAAAAAATCTCACTGTGATAAGAAAGTAATAAAAACATAATATGAAGCCAAAGTGTATGTTTATAATTTGTTCCATAAATCAGAAAAATTCATTAATGACAGTCAAGTTATATATATGTGTGTGTGGGATAGATGAGAAGCTATAGCTCACATATTATATATATACACATACATATTCATATGCCGATACAGATACAGGGATAGGGACAGAGATAGAGTAAAACTTGTGACAATAAGGTACTATACAAAAAGAATCCTACAAAGGATACTGTAGGCAACTTTATGTTCTAATACAATGTTAACACATCAGCTATTTATTATTGGAGAAAATGTAGTTGCAATCTATTTCCCCGCTTTCAAACTCTACTGATTTCTACTTAGCCCTAAGTTGGAAGAAGACCTTCTTAAGAAAGAAAGTATTTACCATTCTTTTTATTTTTCTCTGAATAACACTTAAATGTTTTGAGAGAGTTCTGGATTTTCTGTTAACAAATGACAGAGAAATTACATTTAATTTACTTTCA
Organism: Otolemur garnettii; assembly: GCF_000181295.1. Taxonomy (NCBI): domain Eukaryota; kingdom Metazoa; phylum Chordata; class Mammalia; order Primates; family Galagidae; genus Otolemur; species Otolemur garnettii. The sequence continues at coordinate 23,985 of NW_003852839.1, read as the reverse complement.
TTATTATTATTATTTTAGATTCCAATTTTGAAGTACAGTAGATGTGATAAATGGAGCAACAATTCTGGAGTAGGTAGTCATTATGATTGATTTAGGAAATATTTGCAAAACAAGGTCAAGGTCTAACTGACCCAAAATCTACCATATAACACACCTTATAAAAGGCATTATTATTAATATGCTGCTGGTTGCTGTAAGACACCAGTGTTGGAAAAAATCATGGCTTAAAAAACTGATAAAAACAAACAGACCGTAGACTCCTTAAAAGGACAATCCTAAATTCAAACAAATATAGAACTAACCATAATGAAAAAATTATTTTGTTTTGACAATATGAATATAAATCATAAATATTTTATGAGCTACAGAACAGAAGTAGTTTGAACATTTCATAGGTACTCCTATTTTTGACCAAAAATATATTACTACATTATAAAATGATCCAATTACCGTATTGGCTGATGATTTTCTCCTAAAACTTGTTTTTGTTTTGTTTGTTTGTTTGTTAATGCAAAGACGTTTAGTTTCTCAGCAGAAAGAACTACAAATGGTACAATAACAAAGTGCATAATAGTTTGGTAAAATGAGGTAGGGCTAGCTGGGGACTGACATATGCTTTATGGCTCCATCCTGTTAGAGAAGTGAAGGAAGAGGGTGATATAAAAGTTTTTTTTTTTTAAATGTAAGATGATTTTCTAGACCTTCCAAAGCCCTGATGCTCTTACAAGTGCTCACTTGTATTCTCAGTAAAGAGACAAAGGCCTGCGTGACTCCTCAGAACACCCAACATTCCTGCCAGATATGGACAGAGCCAGTACATAGTTTTCACTGCCACTTTTTTTCTTTCCCTTCCACAGCAAAGATTTTACACAGATACAATTATGTTAAATCAGCCCTGCTGGGTTTCTCCATTCCCTCAAAGAGCAATAGCATTTAAGGGTGTACGTGGTTTTGCCCTGGCCCCAACAATACAGAATCATCCTTTATATCACAGCCTTGTAGGATCTAATTTTTCATTCACGTAATAGCAAAGGTATGTTTAGGTGG
>NW_003852839.1:21314-21631 GCF_000181295.1 Otolemur garnettii | reverse complement strand
ATTTTGTAAACATACTTTCATGTAAGTATAAGATGTAAAGAGTGGGTTATGAAATCATAAATTTGTCAGATTATCTTTGGTACAATTAAGAGCTCCCTGAGGGTATATAACATGCCCCCAGGTGAGGGGCTCTTTGACAAATGGAACTTTACAGTGAAAGTGAGAATAATGTAACCTAAATATTATACCCTCATATTAACTTGAATAAAGTTTTAAAAAATTAAAATTAAAAGAAAGAAGTGGGCGGTGCCTGTGGCTCAAAGGAGTAGGGCACTGGCCCCATATGCTGGAGGTGGCATGGCCCTGGCCAAAAACTG
>NW_003852839.1:20517-21294 GCF_000181295.1 Otolemur garnettii | reverse complement strand
CCATTAGCTAGACAACCTGCAATCGTCCTGAGTAGGTTTAGAGCATCAAAGAACTGTACCATCTCTTCTACCTTCTTCCCCACTATCATTATAAACAGGAGTAAGAATATGTTCTCAAACCCAACATTTTGCAACTATAATCTGTGGCAAGTTACTTAACTTCTTTGAGTTTTCCTTTTCTTTATGAGTAACATTCAAAACACAGTATTACTTATAGGGAAGGTTTAAAAAGAAGAGCATGAGTTTATCTAGAGGTTGGCTGATAAGTGATTAATAAACAGTAATGGTCATTAATATTAATCATAAAAGTAGTGGTACATTTCATCTTGCAAAACTTGAACTGTTAGCTTTTGGGGTTAATTTATATATAATCATGGCTGAAATTTTATTTTTTTCCCCAATCTGTCAAGTTAACAGGAGAATAAAAGCTTCAAAACAGATACTGATTTGATACTTCACACAGGTTTAGAGATTCTCTTACATGGCTCATTTGTGCTAGTTAGCGTCTTATTGAATTATCCATGGACTTTGTCATATTCCAGGTAGATGGAAAGTATCCTTGGAAGCATTTTATTGTATGTTTTTATTTTCCAATATGACCATGAAAAGCTCTGACATACAGTAAGCACTCAATCTTAGGGCCTGCAAAATTTGTACTCCCTGAATGCGCAGAGAGCTTTCAAATAAAAATATAATTCAAAGAGAAGACTCATCATCAATTTAAAAATTAGGAAAACTCACAAGGATAAGCATGACAAGAAACTCTTAGAAACATAA
>NW_003852839.1:14892-19738 GCF_000181295.1 Otolemur garnettii | reverse complement strand
ATTTTATATCAATACTGGTGAGAAATTTATAGCTAATAGTCTCATAATCAGTTAATACGAAATTATAAAATAGAACTTCTACAGAGAACATATGAAAATAATTGTAAAATAGTGCTGAGTAACCTAGATGTAACTATTAGTGGAAATACCAAAAACATGTGCAAATATTTTACATTAACTATTGACGTAACACACTAACAAGCAAAAAGTTTAATGACAGCGTCAAGATCTTTCCTCAATATTCAAACACATACATTTTGTTTTTGGCAACCACATTTTTAAATGTAGCATACATTCTTAGCATAGAATTTCAACACAGAAAAAAAAAACCTCTGTAAGTTTCACAAATACAATTAAAGCTTCATAGAAAAGTTTTTTGCTAATCAAAATATGTCAATCAGTTAATAAAATGCAATGACAGAAAGATATACTGGGGGAAAAAAGATATTTAAACCTTTTCACACTACACTAAAAATAGCAAAATTGAATGTTCTGACAGAAAGATGTCAGTACTGTTTTCCTAGGAGTGTGGCCACGTATCACTCAACTCACTTCTACCAAACCCGCCTCACAATCAAGGCCAGGCACTCGAGCTTTTTGGTTTGGATAAAGTAGTAACACTACTGACAAACAGATAGTGTATCTTAATAGCGTCACACTCAGATTTAAACCAGGACACTGTAATTGGTAATCACATCCTCTCTAATACCGATTTCCTCTGCTATGACCAGAAGTCATCAACAATCCAGGGGCTACAGAAGAAGAAAAGAAGTTTTCCACTTCCCAATGTGATTACCAGATTTTGTACTACCTATCTAGTAAAACTGAAAGTCATTTCTGCATTCTGTGCTTACTGGAGCAAGCCTACTCATGATACTGGCATGGACAAAAAGGAACCACTAGGCCATTCATCTTGAAATTGAGAATCTACGTTTTCTTTTACTATCATGTAATATATTCCCTTGCATACAGCACAGTACTGAGTGCATAATAGATGCTCAACCAACAAATGAGGAATGAAACATCTTTAATTTATTTGGTTGTCCATAAATTAACAGAAAATATCAGCAGACAAAGCAGTAGACAAAATATAACTCTTTGTAAAACCAGATAAAATCTTTTGTGCTATCTTAGTATTGTTTGTCTTGGGCGGCACCTGTAGCTCAGTGATGTAACACACTAACAAGCAAAAAGTTTAATGACAGCTCCATATACTGAGGGTGGTGGGTTCAAACCTGGCCCTGGCCAAACTGCAACAAACTGCGTTGTGGCAGGCGCCTGTAGTCCCAGCTACTCGGGAGGCTGAGATAAGAGAATCGCCTAAGCCAAGGAGTTGGAGGTTACTGTGAGCTGTAATGATACAGCACTCTACCAAAGGCAATAAAGTGAGACTCTGTCTCTAAAGAAAAAAAAACTGCTTGTCTTCACTTTTTTCTAAAAGATAGAGCAAAGTTCATAATTTCTCATAATTTGTCAATGTTATAATTCAGTTGTTAATTAACCCATACGTTGGTTGTCTGAAAATTGGAATTAGATGTATTCAAAAGAAAAACTAATTACAGAATAAACGCTCCCTTTACATTTGGTTTTAAATGATTTGTAATTATGCTATTTGCAAACTCAGAGACACTACTGATCCCATAAATAGTTGCCATTTATGGAATAACAACTATATATCAGATATTATGTATACTGGATACTTTACATCAGTTATTACTTGTAATTGTCACAACAACATTCTTCAACAGAAACTATTATTTTTGTACTTTATATAAAAAAATTTTAAGAGATTCAGCTACTTGCCTAAAGTTACACAGCTGGTTCAGGTGAGGAACAAAAGATTTGAACTCCAAACCTATTTGAGTTTAAAGTAATGTAATGTGTATAAAATCCTACCACCTTGCCAAGAGTTTTTTTTAAGGACTCAGCCAGGTAACATAAGCAAAGTGCAAAACAACATCAGTCCAGACATTCCCCTTCTCCATTCCCCTCATTTTCCTATCTTTACTGAAAAGATGGTAAAAAAACAGTTTCAATATCCTGTGGGTAAGGAAATGGATGATACTGAAACTGGCATAGAAGAATAACATTCTTAACGAGAATACAGTGTCTGTTTTAAAATAAAAACTTACGCTCCATTATTAAAAGATTAAATTGCTATCAAGCATTATGGACATAAATTCCTACAAATAAATTTTCATTGATAGTTACATTACAACTATTTTCCATGATAGATTATATGGTAGGTAAGTCATTGGCATCAGGACATTACTAGAAATTAACTCTTTTGTATACTATCTATATCAAAAAATGCTAAACATTCAGCACAGTTATTTGAGAACAGGTTATGGAGGTGATTTCATCGCTGGGTAACACAAAATACTATTAATTGTTTAAAATCTTATTCACGGAATAAACCTGGCTTCCTGTTAAGTACAGAACCATCCATTTTCCATGTGAAATTATGGCTGCCATTCTGATAGCAATAATATAGGATTTTCAGAGATAATTATGACTTCTCCAATAATTAAATCTTTAGTGCCAAACTAAGAGTTGTGCAAGACTTTCTCTGACCCATACACATAAACTGAAGGTAATAGCATTTTATCTGGCAATCAGAAGAGCCTGAAAGAATCCTGATGAAAAACTAAACAGATCTTCCCTATCGTAGTATCTAGGAGAAAGAAACGGAAAAAATGTCACGACATCACTGTATACAAAGTAACTGCTTCCCAACCAGAACTTCTCAGTGAAACCCACGTCAATGAAGCCCCTATAGCAATTATCTTTTTTCAAGATGTGAAACGTCTAGAGGGTATAGAGGGCTAGTGTAATATTCTTTAAAAGGAACGAATAGGTTCACTTTCAAGGGAAAGCATTGAAATAATAGCATACGTTGGAAGATTAGCTCTTGATAAAAGGGACACCCTCTCCTGGGAGGGATTTTAGCTTATCCTCATGATTGGCAGTAGTGGCTCAGAAATGCCTGACATCCTTCAAGGAGTGAGACAAGAAGGATTCAAATTTCAAGTGTACCACCCACTAGGCGTGCTTTTAGAGGGTGCCAAAAAAAGTATACACATTTTAAGAAGAAAACATGTCCTATTTATGCATGTCGTAGGGTGATGCTAGCTTTCATTTCACTAATGTCATCTTTTGAGCAAACATGACACTACACATCACCACTATAATTCAATTCAACTTCAAAAAGATAGTATCTTTTAAAATGTGTATACATTTTTTTGCCACTGCCAGTATGATAAACTTACTCAGCCTAGAATCTTAACTCAGCTTAACGTATATTTTATATGGTTGTAATATGAGATCAAAATAGTTTATGTGGTTGTAATGTAACTTATTTGTTCCATCAATCTGACTACCATATAAACAAACAAACAAAAAAAAAAGATTGTGCTTTTAGTCAGAACTTTCCTAAGAGTTGTGCACCATGTCAAATGGTGTCTAGTCATGAAACTGTCAAGCTTACAGCAATCTGCATTGGTAGCTGTCACATCCATGATGATTTCATAGACAGATTTAGGAATCTATTTTCATCACTTCTGGCCACACAGGAGTACAGCATTGACAGGCTCAAATGCAGGTGTTTCTCTTACTTATTTTTACATTATAACTACTGTATTGTTTGTAAATAACTGTAATAATAGAGTATGCTGGAGTAGTAAGGGAACACTGAACAATATTTAGTGTTCAAAGGGGGCACCAGATAGGAAAGCATAGAGAACTCTTCCTTTAAAATTTACACATACGTAAAATCTACCGCTCTGGTTCATTCATTCACTCATTTTGGTTACTCCTTTACTTGGAGGTTTTATTGTTAAATTAGGAAACACACCAATTACTCACTGACATTCTTCTTATCAACTATAATCTGCTTACTATCTCTGCCTTTAATCTCCTTTTTATATTTATCTTTACCTCCCATGCACATTGCTAGAAATGAAGCCCATACGCATTTCAGAGCAGGTAGTACACACAGGGTCCAAAAACTAATGTGATCACAGGCCTTTTCATTGCTTCCCTATCACGGCTTTTCTAGAAGCAGTGAAAATAATCTTAGTTTTCTGCCAATTTCTACTTTACAGTTTGTATTTCTACCATACATTAAGAACCTACCAAATCTGAATTTGTAACTCTGAATATATTCTTTCTTGGTATACATGGGATGTTTCTTTTAGTATACATCCAGATATTTGAAAATCAAAAGTTGGTATCTCCTAGTGTTTACATAACTTCATTAAGATAGTGTTTTCTTTCATTTTATTATAGAAAAAAATAATAAAATCTAATAATAGAATTTGTGACATACCAACTGCCACATGCAATTTGAAAATGAGACATTTTGGGTGTAAGTGTCCTTTGATTTTCGAAGATGAAATTTCAAAACAATGTTTCCATGTGCAAAACGATCTGTCTTATAGCTACATAATTCCCTCCCATCGTAACCTATCTGGGGCTGTGCTCACTCGGAGGACCAGGAGCCATAGACACAGAGCCCTGATGCCAGTATATAGGGATGTACTTCAATTTATTCCATCTTTGAGAGGACAAGTGTGGTACAGAGGGGATGTCTACTCCCAAACCTTCAGTATCCTTCTGTGACCTTTAAAAAAAAAACAAAAACAGAAACAGAAACTTGCAGTAAACAATCAACTTTCCAAGCACTAACCAGAGTCCCCACAGCCTTGAGATTTTGTGGTTCCTAGTCTACAAGCAGAGATCACTTTCATGTGCCTTCCACAGTTGGGTACATTTATATAAGGGGCCATAATCCAGGATGCTCAGTCCAGAAGGAATCTATTTTTTGCCCCACTGCAGTTAAAATGAC
>NW_003852839.1:7831-14332 GCF_000181295.1 Otolemur garnettii | reverse complement strand
TAACAGGCACTACAGAAAAAGAGGAGACGAAGTGCAATGGAAATCATAGTTTGGGTTTTCAGGGTGGTAATCGGGTGGGCCAGATGGGGAGAAACAACACAGGGGTGTATTTGGGAAACACCAGCTCACACAAGTTAGCTAAGCACCACAAAAGGAAGAGATTATGTATTAAAAATTTAAAAAATAAATACATGTAAAATAAAAAAAAGATGGCAAAGGAAATCGTTGAAGGGGAAATCTCACATTTAGGAGATAGAATAAAAAGAAACTATAATACGAAAGAAATAAAATGATTTGAGAATCAAGAAGATAATCCAGGCAGCATTGACAAAAGAGTGAAGATTAACAAAGCAAAAGGAAATGGTCGTTAAGAATAAATGCCACAGGAAGGACAGGTGAACTTAAAGCAGAAGTGAATCCGTTGACCTTAACAGTTGGTTTTCATGGGAGTCACTTTCCAAGGCATCTCTGTGCAGGGGGAGGAAGGAACCCAGCCATGGGGGAGACACTGTGAACCAACACCAAAGCACTGCCGTTATTAGATCCTAGCAATGTATATCAAATAATGACATTTGACCCATTCTGAAGAGCTGTCCATGATAATTAGAAATAAGGAAATAAAAAACGTCAAGACAGAATAATGAAAGACAAAGTACTTGACCACTGCATTTCATTTGAACACTAATGAATAACACTCCTAATAACACGCTATGGGGCATTTCAATGCTGAATTTTAATTTTGATCTTGAGCTTGTGGGTGGCAAGATTTTCCTTTGGCAGTTTGGCAGCTGTACTTGACAGGGTCCCAGGACCTTTGTGGGTATGAGCTAGACAGATGGTCAAGGCACAAAGACGGCTACTTCTTTTTTTTTTTTTCCTAGAAATCTTTAACACCAAAAGTGTCATGAGAATACTGAGCTTATTTCGCACTTGACTATCAGAGTAGACAAGGCGTTTTAAAAGCACACTTTATCTTTCATTGTCTTTGAGATGAAAACCCAAAAAAAATTGATCCTCTAAAGAGAGAAGAAAAAGAAAAAAGCCCCCAAAGAAGCTTCTGCTAGGCTTAAAATTATTTTTAGGTTAATAAATAATATTTAACATCAACATTCCTTTTTTCTTTGTAAGTATGTGGCAGACAGGGAGGAAGTGGATGGTGGTGGTGACAAAACAAGGCTACAAATTTGCTTTTGCTTATAAACAAAGGCCTTCGTTTCTGAGGCAGTAACATAGATGCTTAATGCTCTGCACTGTAATTTTATGGTCAGGAAATTATTTTGATGAGTAGAATCATAGAAAAGTGATTTCAAGAAGCAGTAATACATATCAACTCACAATATAAGGTAGAAGGGAATTCATGACCAGATGCTAATATTTAGGAAAACATAAAATGTTAGTAATAACTTATCACAAAAAAAGAGTTATTTCTTCAAACTATAAGAGAATTAAGAATCTCCACCATAAAAATCACTTACCTAACTCTTCATTTTCGATGACTTCAAACGTGGCCCAAATATCACCTTTTGTAGGAATGATATTTTTTATTGCTAATATATCATTAGTTAACTCTTCTGCTTCCATCACAGGAGATATCTGTCAGAGAATCAATATTTCTTCAAAAGATACGTCAGACAAAGAAGACGACTTATACTAGGACAACACAGGGTAGCTATAAAGTCTGTGTGTAATTTTTAATTACACCCCCCCAATCTAATAACATCCTAGTTTCTTCCGAGTGTGGTTAAAATAGCTTCTCTAAATACTTAGAGAAAACAGCAGTTCAGATCTTATCCATAAAATGTAATATTATTTCATATGAGGGCATAAAAAGATTATAGTACACACATAATCAGGAGAAATTTTTTTCCTCATTTAGAGATCAATTAAGGGTTTAATTATTCCCGCTCAGAAGGGAATAATATACCCAGTCACATATCAGAAGACCTTCACCAAACAGCGAATCCAACCACCTTCTAAGTATAAAACTTTTCACTCATCAATTCTATAATCAAGAATGTAGAGTGCCTTGGTTTATTCAGTTGTCTGTAATGCCAAAATGCCCCAGAATTTTGGTAGTCTGTGGTGTGTTCTGCCATGCGAAGTGACAGATGGTGGGATACCAAAGTGTGCTTGATCCAGAGGCCACCTGCCAGCCTGGAGGCCAGCTCTGTACGAATACCTAAGCCTGGGGACACTGCACAAACATACCACATCTTCTGGGACTTTCAAGGTTTTTGATTTTTTCTTCTTGTTTTTATTTTTGCCAATCTTAAGTGCAATCTAGCTGAAAAGCTAAGATGGCTTTCTTCAATTACAATTTAGATATATAGTGCCAAACAAAGAGATGTTTCAAGCATTAGAATAACTCCAATTGCAATTTGGTTTGCCTGTCTTCAGTATGGGTACGTCTCTATTAAAAATTTTCTTAGGAAAGGAATGTGTTCATTTCTATTTCTCCTGTCCATTCCTGCTCATGAGCATATGGGTGGTGTGTAAAAATAACAAGAGACTTTTTCACAAGAGGCCACTCACATAGGCTACCTTTTGTATTTCATAACATTTGGTACTTTTTTGGAATATATTAATTATACAATGAAGTTCACTGTTTTCTACTTAGAAAAGCCCAATGAAATATAAACTCAAAAGAAAAAAAAATTAACAACTGAAAAAAGTGGAGAACTTTAAGCAACAGAAACAGTAGGTGAATCATTCCAATGGTGCTTTTGTTCTGAACGGATTTAAATTTTTAAGCAGTATAGCTTTTTCTTACAAAACAATAAATTATTGAGGAATAAAACATGTGAATAGGCACCAGGGGTTGCCTCTGTTTGAAGTAGGATGATGGAAACTCCTTACCCCCAGAAAGACCCAAACCTCTTCTTCAAAACACCTAGAACTCCACCCTTAGTAAATTATTACTTTCTGGATTACACAGATCAGCATAAGGAACACCAGGTTTGGGTTATGATGACATAGACTTGTATTCTGGCCTAAATCCCCAGTTCCACTCCCATACACTTGAGCTATCATGGGCTTCATCTACCTCCATGAGCTGCAGTAATGATCAGCCACGATGAATGTAACTAAAGAGTTTTACAAAGTTTTAAGCATCAAAACAAATGTTAGTCATTGTTTTTGTAACATTTTATAACCCATCTTTTATTTAAATACAATTAAGATAGTGTGAGTATTTCCTCAATTATAATAAATTCTGTTACAACTTTCTAAGAAAGATAAAATTAAAATGTGCTATAAAAGAGTTTATGTGTAGAGTTAAGAAATGTGCTTTGAATGTCGCTTCTGGCATTACGAATGAACTTGTGCTGGTTGATCTATACTAGTCCTTCCTGCCCTTTATGATAAACACCACATATTCAGCATAAAAAATATGAAGTGGTCAAGAAGTGTCAGGTAAATGCCTCATAAGAACAAAGCCCATAATCAGAGAATTTCAGCTCCATGCTGTAAGTAAGGTAGGTAGTGACATGTAGTCATAATAATCAGTAGAAATTTATATCCTAGTAATTATAATTACAATATATTTAATGTCATGACTGTATTTAATCCTAGACTTTAAAAAGATAAGTAGCTAAAAGAGAATTTATGTTACATGGCAGAATATCTAATTCTCACATAGAGATAGTGGTTTTGCCAAGTAAGAACCTGATGTATCAGTTACTACCTCTAAATGACTAATTACTGATTATAGTGGTATGACAAGGATCTATTTTTAATTCAGTACAAATAATCAGAATTGTCATAAATAAAAGAATTATCCAATATTTAAGTAAATTGAAAGAATAAGAACAAAGGCAGATTACTGATAATAACAATGTTAGTAGTAACAGTAATTTACTAAACAAATGCTGAGTAATTTATTAATTGTTTTATATGCATTATCTTAAGTCCTCAGGTCAGTGATATGATGTAGTAATCTAATTTTTTCTTATTTTACACGTAAGAAGATAGAGATTCAGATAGGACAATAACTTGTCTAATGTTGAGAAGCCAGGCAGGGCAAGTATTTGAACTCAGGTCATTTTCCAGGACTTAGAGAAAATCCTAATTATAACCTAAAGCATGTAGAATTTTTTTCTTTCCAAATTATTAAAATATAGAATTCCTAGATGGTATGGGTATGAAAAGTCAATGGTGTCATCCATCATTGGTTTGAACTAGAAAAGTAACAGAAATATAATACAGGAAAATTCAAAATACGTAAATTAATGCTGCACTTGTGATTTCCACCATTAGGACTCACCCGAATTATAATACTACAATCAGGTTCCTTTCTTTCTACATACACTTCAATTAACAAATCTCCAGCCTGGGAAACCTAGGAAAGGGTAAATGTGAAGACAGTATGTTTAAGTATGTTCCAAAAACACATCTGATACCTAGACAGTTGCAAACCCCTACAAAGCTCTGATCATGACAACAATAAAATGAGCTCAGTTCCCCTGTTCATAAGCATGATGTGCCCATTTCCAGAGATGGCTGATTAAAGAGAGGGGTCTACACAGATGTTATAATCAGTAATTACAATCGCAGTGCAACTTTTTATCTTTTATTCAAGAGTTCAGTGTTCCAGAATACCTTTACATTGTTACTGAAATAATAATCTAGCTATAATTAAAATATGCTGAATTCCACAACAAAAGTTGGAGAGGCCGTCATCAAGTATATTAGCAGTATAAACAAAAGGAGGAGGGAACATGAGCCACGTGTCAATCCTGCTCTTAGTGATCATGTGTGCATATCAATAAAATTAAAAGGCAAAATAGGGCTTGCTAAATTTTCAAAGAGATTAAATCTGAGGATAAGAGGTCAAAGGTGTATTAAAACTACAAATAGAGGAATTAAATTTACTAAGAAAAAGTAAAAGTGAAGTGATAGAATAAAGCAGATAATAAGCAGAAGTTTTGGTTTTAATTATTTTTGGCAAGCATTAAGTGCTAAGTTCTCGAGGTCATTCTCATATACTAGGAGACACGTCAAGTGAAAAGGAACAGGCAGAAAATGAAAAGCACAAGATATCACTGAAGAAATTAACAGTATGAAGTCCACAAACTTAACAAAGAACCACATTAATCTTTTATGTGGAAAATATTTTAAGTACTTTTCTCAGAAATTCTAAGTTGTATAATCACTTAGAAACAATATCCATTAGGCAATTAAAAAAAAACGATTATAATGAAGAAACAATCATTCTCAAGTTAAATTCGCCTCAGCATAAAATCTAGTGAGTAAATTTGTGAGGAAAACAATAATATTGTACTTTCAGGAAGTTTCTTAATTATTCTGGCACTATAGGTCTAGAAAAGCATATTTCCAATTTTTTTCCCTCACTTTTAATACTACACAAAATTCCAGGACAATACAGGTGACACTTTTGTTTTTCATGGTGTTTGCATAAACAGCTAACGAAGGACACATAAACATCAAAAAAACAAACACAAAAAATTCACAGAATGAAACCAAAAAGTAGAGCAAAGAAATTCAAACAAGGATAAGAAAAAGAGTGTCAGAAAAATCCTCCAGAAAAGAGTTGTGACTGGATTAGAGGGAAAACTCAAGCAAAGTGACAGATTTCCTAAACTCTTTCACTTCCCTTTCCAATTACTACACTTTATAAACAATTCTTTTCTTAGTTTTATGCACCCACACTGAGTTGAAAACAAGACTGATTTCTTCATTGTGATTTCAATATAAAAGATAAAAATGCAAAAGGATTATACTTTTTAATAACTTATACTTTTTAATAACAATATAGGTAATGCTGCCAAGGATAATGTGTTTGGGTTCATACAACTCTTTATTTCACAACTGAAACCTTTCTATAAAAGTGAGAATTTAAGAGAACTGATAATAAGCTAGGTCTTTTTTATGGTTAACACTAACTTTTCTATAAGCTGAAGGCATTATTTTGGGTCAAGATGGAGGAAATAATAATTCATTATGTAATTAATGTCATAGTATTAGTACTGGCGGAAGAATTTAAATTTTCTCTCATTTCCTTATTACCAATTACTTATCAAATTACTCCTCTAATTTGTCATGGATATTATTTCAAGGCTGAGAATTTAAGGTTTTACTAACAAAAAGCATTTGCCTCTTAATCTCAGTGATCTGTAAACAGATATCTGACCTATTTATATTATTTACTTTATAACATAGTATCCACCACAATTCCTACTTATTAGCAGATGATTAATGATGAACCTTAAGAAGTCCTAGTGAATATCCAGCAGACGAGGTAAGGTCCACTTGGAAAAGCTCAGTGCACCCTAAACACGAAAATCCAATACCACGTGACAGAGGAAAGCAAGAAAGAATACAGAAAAGTCAACGTAAGAGAAACATTAGCATGTTTTTGTACAAAGATTGCATTAGACACATTCCGTTAACGAGGTTGTCTGCAGGCATGCAAAGCAAAAGCATACAAGAAATAATTTATGTTTTCAAAATAATAATGAAGAAATTCATTCAAGCTATTTGAAT
>NW_003852839.1:5841-6540 GCF_000181295.1 Otolemur garnettii | reverse complement strand
TGAGAAAGAAAATGCATACAACATCCTTATAAATAGAACTATTCTATCCAACAGACAACAGATGGCAAAATAGCTTTAAAAGTAATAAAATCTAAAAATTAATGGCTATAGTTTGAAAAATTATATAAAAATATAACATGCTATCTAAAAAATTTAAATAAAACTATTCATTTTCTCTTTCTAAATATTCATAAAAACATGAATAGTAACATCCTCAAGTACATATATTTGTTTGAAAACAGTAACATCAAAACCACTTTAATCAGAATAAGATATTAAATATTTACCTCAAATATTTCTACATAATTATTAATTAGGTCCTCAATTACATTCACTTCTTCACTAGTTTGTCCCTTCGTTTGAAACAAACAGGATGAAAAGACCAAGGCCAAGTTATGAGCGTTCATGTGATTGATTTCTGAACATTTCTGAACCCTGTCAGAGAAAGGCACAGCTCATTACTATACATTTCTATTTTTAAATTTCATAGAACTATAAGCAAGAATTCTTATCATTTGTTTAACACCTATTGAAGTTCTCTAATATAAAGGGTACGATGTTGAGTACAAAAAACCCATGGTTCTTCCTTCCAAGTAGCTTACAGTCTAGCTAAGAAAATAAGAAAAAATATTGTGACAGAGATTAGTACCAGTTAAAAAGCAATTATTTGGGCTCGGCGCCTATAGCTCAACCGGCTAA
>NW_003852839.1:0-4798 GCF_000181295.1 Otolemur garnettii | reverse complement strand
CATCAAAGGAGTATAGCAAGAATAAGCTAGGTATTCCTGTCTATAAAGAACATAGATTCTAGGAGTTATAAGAATACAGTGAGTAAATATGACAGCAATATATATGATAATGTAAAAATTTCATAATAAAATGCCAAATTGCATAGCAGAAATGGAGCAAGTGTGATCATCATATATGATTTACAACGTGCAAAAGGAACTGGAATTTAATAGAGGAGGATGTGATATCTGTGGGTACCCCTCTCCAAACTCCTTCTTTCCTTTTACCACAGTAAAACTGTAAACTTCTGGAAAATTTATTTGCACATCCACCTCTGTTACTAACATCAAATAAGCATCTCACAGTCAGAGACTTGCTTAATTGCACCGTAGTGTATGATAAATATCTGGTGATTGGAATTAAGTGGATGTTACTGATGGAGGAAAAGGTCATTTATCTAGGGCAGGGATTAAATTAAATGCTAAATCAACTTGACCACACAGGCATTTACCTCTCCATCTTTTGAGATCATTATCAAACATTCCTTCCTTTCTGGAGACTTTCTTCTGAAATATCTTTCTCCTTTTCTTCACTTGTCTTTAATTTTACTGGCTACATTCAGTTCTTGGATAAGTGGATATAATAGTATTTCCATTTCTTCCCTTATTTCCCTGTCCCCAAAAGTTGGCATTCCCACGTAGTCTTTATTCAGCCTGGTCAGAATATTCTTACTCATGTGTTCTCATCAGAAGCCCAAGAAACAGTTTTCTAATTAGTGTCTCTGCCTCTATCCTACTTTCCCCACAATTAATCCCAATGTGGGGGGTTTTATCCTAAAACAAATTTAATCTGTCACTTCTTAGCACTTAAAGGATAAAACCCAAATGTTTTTGTAAGACCTGAAAAGTCTTTTGCAACCTCCTGCCAACTATAAATCTTCTCCTGTCCTAGTACTGTGTCCCAGGGTTAGTCTCCAGCTCCTTCTCCTGACCTGTCATTCTGACCAGCTCATAACGTGTCTTTAAATTTGCAGCATTGAAATATTCCCTAAATGTCAGTACACAATAAATCAGTCTCTTCTCCGTAACCCCATGCTGCAGGCTAAAACTATCCATATTGAAATCTATCCCAGTATCTTATAGACAGCGAGATGGGATGATATAACAGACCATATTCGTACGGTATAATAAAATTGGTTTTACAATATTAGGGTTGACATGCATGAGAAGTAGTGGTTGGGAAAAAGAAATACAAAGAAAAGACAAATGGTGGAAGATTTCTAAATCTAGCTTCCAAATAGGTTATTTTAGTAAAATTAATTTTACAGAAGAGAGTATTTCATCACATGGGAAGCTACATATTCTTTAGTCAACGTTTACACTTATTGAAGTTTCTGTAATACTTTTTGCTAAGATCAAAACAAACTTATAATTTTAACTCAGAAGGATATTTTCAAACATCTTTATCCTTCACACCTCATTTCTCAAGTCACCTTCGTAGTCCTCATATTTTTTTTTCAAATGCAGAACTTTCATGTCCTGACATAGAAAATGTTTTTGATTTTTAACTTTTCTTCATTGTATAAATAGCTTAATATCAAAATATAAGGTCCAGGTAAGATAATAAAAAAACTGATAATATAGAAATGTCCATCATGACAGAACATTGTACTCAAAGACTCCTGTTGCAGAATTCTGGTCCATGTACTTCTTTGTTCTCTATTTCCCACCCTCCAAAGAGTTTTAAAATTCTTATTAAGGCACTAGATACATCTGAGGATGCTGTATATGATTATTTCTAATTCATTTAAGAAATTCCCAGTGCTATCTAAAAATGTGATTTAATTACAGAAAGAGAGGCTAAAGAGACCGCTATTAAAGTGTGTTGAAAGATTCATTCTCCTATGCAGAAAAAGGTTACCAACACTAGTTTAAATTTAAGAAATGGAGAGGTATTAAGTGCTATGCTTGAAATGTCTAAAAGAGTTTATAAATCCACCCACCGGTAAAGGTGTTCAATTATAGCTGCCAATGTTGCTTGGTTGACCCCAGGGAGAGAACGTATAAATGCCCCATACTTTTTAATTCTTTCTTTGTCATCTTGCGTGTCTGGAGAGAAAAACAAAAGATATTTATACCTAAACTAATCATGTTATAAATTTTCAACAGTTACACGTGTATTTCATTAAGTGATACAATTAGGTTTCAGTAGAAAACCATTCAAAGCTCTGGAGTAAAACTGCCTATAATTCTCAAAAATCATTCATTTACACACGTAACTACATATCCCACCACTATGTGCTGTATTTCTTATAGTTTGTAATTTGAAATAAAGAGCATTCAAAATGAGAGGGTGAGAAGGTTGGCATTTTTTTATTTATGAAATATTGGACTTAAACAGGAATGCGTTCAATCAATTACGTAGAGTCAAGTTGGAGCAGAAATTGAAGAATTAAGCCAAAAGAGGAATGCGTTCAATCAATTACGGATAGTCAAGCTGGAGCACAAATTGAAGAACTAAGCCAAAAGCATTTTAACTTCATCCATGGAAAGGTTTCATTGCTTGCATTTGAAAATGACATTTCTTTTATTTTTTTCCATAAGAAATTACAAAAATCTCCCTAAAACTATAAGCCATGCTGGATCTCGTAACTGTAAAGGGCCTTTTATAAGCCTTGGTACCTTCAAAACTTTGGGAAAGGTGAGGGGGCAACAGAAGCCATGGGTGGTGCTTAACAACTGCAATCCCGCTGAGAGGAAGGGGAACCTCCTGCCCTTGTTGTGGGTGGGAATGTGTTGGTTTGTGGAGAGGAGATGAGAGGAAATGACTCTCCACTCTCCTAACCAAACAAAGTCAAGTATCTGGAGAAACTAGACATAGGAAGCCCCAAGTTTCTAGACTCTGGAGGATGCGTAGGGGCAGCATGGTTTAAATACTAGCTGACTGGAGAAATGAAAGCTCATTCTTCACATAAAAAGCTTGTGCTCACTTTGTAACCCAAGGCAACTGCACGTAGTACATTCCCTCTCAATCCCCAAATACCTTTGGAAACAAGATTTTTTGTTTTCTTTGTTTTGTTGAGACAGAGTCTCACTCTGTCGCCCTGGGTAGAGTTCCATGGCCCACTGTAACCTCAAATTCCTAGGCTCAGGAGTTCCTCCTGCCTCAGCTTTTCTAATTTTAGTAGAAACAGGGTCCCACTCTTGCTCAGGTTGGTCTCAAACCCCTGAGCTCAAGCCTCAGCCTCCTGCCTCAGCCTCCCAGATTGCTAGGATTATAGGTCTGTGTCACTGCACTAGGACAAGGAAACAAGGTCTTTTAACTTCCTACCTAGCCCTACCTATTCCATTCACAGAAAACCAGCAGAAAATTAACGATTCTTTAAAAGTACACAGTTACTTATAAAGGACAGTAGGATTCCTGGGGACTCAGGGAAATTCTGTGACACATTTTTCAAGTACAATCTTATTCAAAATTGCAAGTGATATCTCTTTTGTCCTGATTTAGCCTGCACTTGAGACCCATAACCACAAAGATGGTCACAACAACCTAAATGAACTAGTAGCTGACTCTCTACAAGCAAGAGGGGACAATACCCAAATTATATTCAAGAAGTCTGGAAATGAATAAAGAGTTACTTAACAGTCCCATCCAAACCTTCACCCATGGTATCCACTTTCTAACTGTAGGAGTAAATGCATTTATTCCATAAAATTTAATTAATTCTATTGCACTTACAGCAAGTCATGCTAGTATGCACATTTTCACACATCATATAAAAATAAAATAGATGGTATTTTCCAAATAAAACATAAGCTATTTGAAAGTAAAACTCAGGGAAAATTTCAGTTGATATACAAAATATGAGTGATTCAATTAGTACAGATTTCAGAAAATTTAATGGTTTTCTTAGGAGAACAGATGATATATCATATAAATATAGTTGGTAGACCATTGCAAGGCATTCTCAGCCTCAGATACAGAGGATGCCAGAGAGTTCTGTGAGGTCACCCAGGAAGTTCTAGTTTATTCTTTTCAGATCCAACATGAAGCACTTCTGACAGATCGGCTGAGCTACATTAGATCTGAAAGCAAAGGACTTAAAGGCTGTTTGACCCAGGGGTCAAAGTCTTCTCCAAGTAAATTCTCAAAGAATTCACATCCCAGTGAATGGCATGTGCTGGCCCCTGTGACTGCCTCCTTCTGGCAGACT
The DNA here is from genome assembly GCF_000181295.1 of Otolemur garnettii. NCBI lineage: Eukaryota > Metazoa > Chordata > Mammalia > Primates > Galagidae > Otolemur > Otolemur garnettii. The sequence goes on along the minus strand of NW_003852839.1, from coordinate 605 downwards.
GACAGCAGTGAAGACTTCCTTATCACTGAATTTGTCAGCTTTAGAGAAACCATATTTATCGTATATTTTCAATAACTGATTATACAATAGAAACAGACTGCAAGCTTTTACAAAAGAGATACTTTAACATTATAGTTAGAAATTCCAATAAAATTTTCTTTTAATGAAAATGGAGTTGTGGGCGGCGCCTGTGGCTCAAAGGAGTAGGGCGCCGGCCCCATATGCCAGAAGGTGTTGTGTTCAAACCCAGCCACGGCCAAAAACTGCAAAAAAGAAAAAGAAAAGTGGGGTTGCCAGGTAACAGGGCTTAATGTGTTGCATTTCTCTCATTCCATATTTTATCCTGCAGAAAGTTACACAATTAACTCTTCTCATGATTGCAGTTGGCCCTACTGATCTGAGAAACATTAGAAAGAAAATAAGGTGTCTCTGAATTAGACAGTTAAATCATGAAAAGCTTCATTTTAATAACAATACTACTCTTCCTGCTGACACTACTGAAGGTCATCTTAGGATGATTTTCAAACTGTGGATGTTTTGTGACATCACTTCAAAATTAATTCCTTCAAATATATTCTTTGTGTTTTAAGCAAATACTTTCAATT
>NW_003852838.1:81305-84975 GCF_000181295.1 Otolemur garnettii | reverse complement strand
ATAAGACACTAAATGCCATAAATTTTAAGATGTGCCATCAAACTAATAACAACTCTTGGAGAAATGGGAGGGAGAAAATGAACCATCATAAGATGTTAAATTTATTCATCGTTAACATTTTTTTTTTAATTTTAGACTTACACTTTCCAATTAAATAGCAAAAACATCATTTTTTGAAGTTACTTACGCCAGTTTTTCCCCCTGATCCCTTAAATGAGGTTATGTTGCACATAGTTGTGCTATAGTCTAAATTGTCTTTATTCTCCAAGCCCCTCCCCAATTATAGGTTTGAGCCTTAATCCCAACTGTAAGGGTGTTTGCAGATAGGGCTTTTAGGAGGTAATCAAGGTTAAATGTGATCCTAGGATTAGTGCCTTATAAGAACAGAGATATTTCTCTTTTTTTTTTAGGAGATTTTTAAAAAATTAAATCATAGCTGTGTACATTAATGCAGTCATGGGGTACAATGTGCTGGTTTTATATACAATTTGAAATATTTTCATCAAACTGATTACCATAGCCTTCATGGCATTTTCTTAGTTGTTGTGTTAAGACATTTATATTCTACATTTAGTAAGTTCTGACAAAGGTGTAATAACCAGAATCCACAGAGAACTCAAACATATTAGCAAGAAAAGAACAAGTGATCCCATCTCAGGGTTGGCAAGGGACTTAAAGAGAAACTTCTCTGAAGAAGACAGGTGCATGGCCTACAAACACATGAAAAAATGCTCATCATCCTTAGTCATCAGAGAAATGCTAATCAAAACTACTTTGAGATATCATCTAACTCCAGTAACCCGTATCACAAAAACCCCAAACCAGAGATGTTGGTGTGGATTTGGAGAGAAGGGAACACTTCTACACCACTGGTGGGAATGTAAATTCATACGTTTCTTTTGGAAATATGTTTGGAAAGATTTCTCTTTATTCTCCTTCTCTGTCTCTCTCCTGTCTCTACCTAACTCTCTCTGTCTCTCCTCTTTCTCTCTCTCTCTCCTCCTCTCCCTTCCTCTATTCTCTCCCTCTCCTCTCTCTCCTCTCTTTCTTTCTCTTCCCCTCTCATCCCTTCACTACAGAGGAGGTGGCTATGTATATGTCATAATGAGATCCCTCATCAGAAACCATAAGACTGTCACCTCACATTTGGACTTGTCAGCTCCCAGAATTTGTGAGAAGTAAATGTCTATTATTTAAGCTGGGTTGTTTGTGAAATTTTTTATGTTACCCCAAACAACAGACCAATATGTTTTATGATGAAGTTTTTTGTTTTGTTTTGCTTTCTTTCTTCTTTTTTTTTTTTTTGAGGGGATGTTCAAAGTCTTCATTCAATCTTAGGACTCTCTGACATTCTGGGTGATTTTTGTTGTCGTTCTTAAATTTGCATGAATTAAAGTTCAATCATTGCGATGTATAATTTTATGAATTTATCAAGTGCAGAATCACATATCTAGCACCTCATCAACATAAAAAGTTTCTGTTCATCTCTTCGTTGTCAACAGTCCCTCCACTGAAAACATCTGGCAGGCAACGTTCTATCTGCTTTCTGTTTGCCTTTTCCAGAATGGCATGCAAGGAGAACATACCATTAATTGTTCTTCAGGTTTGGTTTCTTTCACACAGTAAAATGCCTTTTGGATTTATCCATGCTGTTGTTCAAGTCAGTACTATAGTTTACTCCTTGTTACTCTAGAGTAGTACCTGTAGTCAGGACACAGAATGGTTTGTTTAGCATTTCACCTGCTGAAGAACATTTTGGTTGCTTCCCGAATTGGGGAATTAAGAATACAGTAACTATAAACATTTGTATATGGGCTTTTGTGAATGTAGCATTGTGTAGAAGATGGTGTAAAAATTTAAGGAAAAAAGAACCATACATGTATATGGTACACTAGTTAGCAATTTTTTTTTTCTCTTGCAGATATAAGTCAATAATTCTAAGCTGTGTTAAATGTGTCCTCGGGTTGATAGTGACAGGTGGAACCTAGTTTCTTACTGAGGAAGAGGGGGAATTACAGATAAGCAAGGGACGAAGATTAGAATGAATCCTTGTTGTAGCACAGCTTAAAGTTGGAGACAGTATGAACTCATGTTCAACACAGAAGGATGGATAGATGATGGATAGATAAGTATATGATTACAGATATGTGTGTACTTGGGCTAGTGTGCATACCTTTATTTTTTAATTCTGTCCACTGAAGGGGCCTAGACACTTCAGACACAACACGCCCACCCACCACCTTGAATTTCAAGTAATCTGCTTCTATGAAACACACCATCTTTCTTGGAGAAACAGCTAGTCCTACAGGTTGGCAGGGAAAATGCAAAATGCACCTGGGTGAATTGTTAGTTCTACCCCTCCTCCAAAAAAAAGAAAAGAACAAAAAAAGATAAATGGGATATTCCAAAGAGCTAAAATCTAATCCAAAAATTTTTAATGGCCAAAGCTTCAATATTGAGGAACCAAATATTCTATCTAGAAATAGAAGGAAGTTTAAAGGGTATATTAAAAAATCTTATCGTTAACATTATACATAGTAAAACTTAATATTTTTCAACAAGAAGGCAAAGATATCTATTCTCATCAATTCTACTCTATAGGGTATTATAAGCTGTGGTGTGGGGTTGGTTTTTAACTTAAAATATTAAATACATTTACACTTTGTTAACCAAATGATGAAAGATAACATCTCAGTGACACCACGCTTGTATCCCCTAATGTAACTTGATGATGTCTGCTGCTTCACATCTGTGGTATTCTTCCACAAAACCAGTAATCTCAGTCTACCTCGGAAAAATTCTTCAGACAAACCCACACTGAGCAATAGTCTACAAAAAATATTTGATTGTTATTTTTATAGACTATCGAGGTCATGACAATTAAGGAAAGAGTGAGAATAAGTCACAGGAGGCAGAATGAACTGTCTAATGTATTATTTTTCCATCCGTCTATGGATTTCCTGGTCATTGTCCTAACAGAGTTGAGTCAAATCTATATGATTAATATATTTTGTGTTCTGATTAAATATTCACCTCTCTAAACTCTGACTTATGGCTAAAAGCCTAATATTTTAGTTTTTACAGTTAGATTCAAAATCTCTCTACAGTTAATATATTTTTGGTATGAAATATGGGTATTTTTGTTCTTTGCAGAGAATCATGTTGTTCCACTATCATTCTGTAAATCAACTTTGTATCCTAGATGTTCTGAATTCACTTATTGGATGTGCAATCAAGTGTGGCCACAAGAGGAGACGTAGGAAAGGCTCAGGAAAACAGCATTTGTTACAGGGCACGAACAGACTCCAGAGAGGGGGTTGCCACACGCCGTGCAGGTCCCCAGGGTTTAATCAGATGGTAGAAGATGGGAAAACGAGATCTTTGGCAATATCTCTTGTTGGAGTTTCTGAGTTTAAGGGAAGATAGGGCAAGGTCATCCATTTAAGATTGGCTAGTTTGAATAATTTTGGCAGAGTCTGAGATGTAGGAGTGGTTTCTAGCTGCCTGTTACCTGGTCTTGGGATGATTAAAGCAGAATATTGCCTCCTGGGTGCACAGGCCAGATGGAGGAGTATGGCTCTAAACTGGTTAGCTGTGTGTGCTAACCAATTTAACTCCCTACCTGGTGTGCTCCCTACCAGGGCTGAGTCCTTTGCTCTTACTAGCATAA
>NW_003852838.1:77270-81132 GCF_000181295.1 Otolemur garnettii | reverse complement strand
AATCTTCCTTTCCAATCTTAATACCTTTTATTTCTTTTCTTTTATTAGTGCCTTGACTAGGGCTTATAATACACTGTAGTATAGAATTGGTGATAATAGATATCTTTTCCTTCTCTTGAAAAACATTAAGTTTTACTATGTATAATGTTAACTGTAAGATTTTTTTAATATACCCTTTAAACTTTCTTCTATTTCTAGATTTGATAGTTTTTTTAAAATCACAAAAAGATGTTGAATTTTGTCAGATGTGTTTTCTGCCACAATTGAGACAGTTGTATGACTTTTTTTTTCTTTTAATGTAATAAATTATGTTACTTTGAAAGTCCAGTATTGTAATTGTGGTATCGTTTCTATGTATACTTTAGTGACTGTGTATACTGTCCTGACTTTGAATCAAATTTCCTTGTTTATTTGTTTATTTGATCTTTGTATGACATACATTTTTGTAGTATGTGTAAAGAAAACAGTAAAGACTTAAATTTGAAATTTAACATTAAGGGGTAAGTCCACTATATCCCTGAGCGGACCCATTGTCTTTAAGGCTACTGTTATGAAACCTGACTCTATCCAATTTGTATTTGATATACATATGGAGTTTGAGGTGGCTTTAGTTTTGCTAGATTTAGTACACTACTGGCTACAATATTTTGAAGGCAGATCCAATGTTTTTCCTCTAGCAGGAAGTAGGATCTGAATACAGGCAAGAGTCTGGATATCTCTTTATGCTTTACTTCACAGCCCCCAGACTTCTAAAACAGGTGACATTTTCCTCCCTCATAATCCAGATATCATCCTTTAAAAATGCTGGAACATTCTTCTTTTTCTTCATTTTTGACTTTTACTCTCTGCTTGTGTATCTGTGGATCTCTTCTGACCTACACCCAGACTTGTTGGGGACGTTGCACTATCCGTGGCATTCTCAAGGTATCAGTCAGAAGGACTTCTTTGGGTTTTACTTTTCCCCTAACATTCAGGTCCCTGTGGCCTTGGCAAAGGAATCTCAAAACTCAGGAGGGAATCCCTCTCCATTTTCTTCCCCTCAGCCTATACTTTGCAACCCTACTAGATTTAGATAAGACATACAGGACAGAATCAGTAGGTGTTTATAGATTTACTCCTCAGCAGGGGTTCCTACAGATTGTTGTCAGCTGGCATGTGGCCTTCCAAAGTCTGATAACAGTTTGGCATTGTTCTCCTGGCCACTCAAAGGGGTAGATTTCTACAGCACCCACTCCACCAGAGATGAGAGAAGCTATGGATCCTTTCTAGAACCAGAAGTGTTTGTTGCTTCAGATTTAGGTTCTCAGCTCTCCAATGTTTGTTTATTTATTTATTTATTTATTTATTTTTAATTGTGGTTTTGTAACTTAAAGACTTGCCCCTGTGATTAGGGTGAAAGCAGTGGGCACTTATGACTCTGTCCATCTTAACAAAAAGTGCCACTGCTGCTCGTGAATTTGAATCTTTATATATCTGCTGCCAAAATTTTCTGAATTGTCCTCCACATTTCATAAATTCTCAGGGCTAAAGGGGCAGGGGAGTGGAGCTTACATTACACCTAGCATCTGAAGAATTATTTGGTGTGCTGCATTTTTCATATATGGACATTAAATTAGGTGTGTTGGTTAGTAGCATGGAGCCTCTTTGGAAATACTCTTTAATTATCACACATAATTTTAGTATATAAAACAAAAAAAGAAGGGCCAGGTGTGGTGGCTCATGCCTGTAATTCTAGCACTCTGGGAAGTCGAGACCAGTGGACTTCCCAAGCTCAAGAGTTTGAGATCAGTCTGACGCAGAATGAGACCTCGTTTCTGAAAATAGCTGGGCATTGTGGCCAGCCCCTGGAGTCTCAGCTACTTGGGAGGCTCAGGCAAGAGAATCACTTGAGCCCCAAGAGTTTGATGTTGCTGTGAGCTATGATGCCATGGCACTCTACCAATGATGACAAAGTGAGACTCTGTCTCCAAAATGAAATGAAAAGAAATAAAATGAAAATAGAAAATAAAATATAAAATAAGAATCAAAAAAAAAAGAAAGAAAAGAATAAAAAGAAGCTTGAGATCATAATAAACCAAGGGGGAAAAGAATCCACCAACAAACCAACAACCAAACAGACTAAAATAAAATTGATATCACTTGAACTTTACCTTGGGAGTGAGAACAATGTAACCTAAAAATTTGTTCCTTCACATTAATTTGAAATAAAAGAAAAACACTTTATCACTTTAGGAACCAGCAACATTTAATGAGTGTGAAGCAAATAGTAGGGTATTAGATCAATGAAAGCAGAAAGGAAAAATAATAAAACAACTTGATCAAAGAATAAAATATAAGACCATGGTCAAAGAACAATACTTGATTTTCTGTAGAAACACCTAGAAGGTAGAGAGTTTATTTAAAAATTTAGTCGAGTTTCAGTACCATATCTATGTTCTATGGATATGTATTTTATAACAGATAGTCCTTTTTATTTCCTACAAACTGAACATAGATGTAACCATGTTTTTGTTTCTTAGGTAAATCAAGGCCCCCCAAAAGGAAAAAGTTGTTTTGTTTTATTTACACTAATAAATGATGTATAGATAAAAGCTACATTTTAAGATAAATGAAAGAAAATTTAAAGTAGTAATAGTGAAGTAGACTGTACATAATTGGACTAAGTAGTCTTAATGATTTCAAAACGCTTAAATTAGCCCTCAAATTACTCAATTTGAGAAATGTACTGAAAATTAGTGTTTCTCCTCAGAGGGTTTTACAGAACTGGCTAATGGATCTCACTGAAAGGAGTCCGATGCATGCGATGGCAATTTAGGGAAAAGGTTAGGGTTTTAGGAATAATTACGCATTTTCACAGATGCCAAATTTTATACCCAGATTAACGTTGGTAACCTCCATACTCATTTCTATTCTATTTCTTCTAAAATAATTTATGTAGATTTAACAGTGATAATGATATTTTTAGGGAGTTAAAAATCCTTAGTCTGTAATCTCATTTACTTTTTTCAAACTGTTCATTAAATCCTCAATTGTGATGTTTCCTGAAAAATGAGAAAGGTGGCCAGAGATTGTAATTTTATGTAATGGTGTTCTCAGCATTTGGCTGATTCACAGTATAGGTCCTTCTAATTAATGGTAGTGCTTTCTCATTGTACAAAAATAACAGTTAAAGTGCAAATACAATTTAGGAATTAGTTAACAGCCTTCATTATGCATGCTTGATTTCCTCGTTTGGGCCTGAGAATTTAATCCTGTATTATCACAGTCCCTGGCTTAGCACATCTTACTTGTTTATGCCTGCATCTCTACCACTAGATTCACAGCCTGCATCTAGTAGACATTCAAGAAACATTTCTGAAATAGGGAATGAAGATTTCTTCTACTGGAAAATAATGTTATCACTAAATATGTATATAGATACATGCTAACTTTCTCCCCCCTCTCCCTCTTTCTCTATACTGTGCGCATATTTGCTTTGGAATTAATATGTAAAGCATAACTGTATAGATAATTGATTATCAAAGTTTTTAAGTGCAAAACACATGTGGCCCTCCAGAGCCCCAAACCCCTGGACCAAATTCAAACTTCACAGATCAAGTTCGCTTATTAAAAGGATGTGTCCTGTAAAATTTGGATTCAGTAAAAAAAGCTTCACTCAAGGATCCAGAAGGCCACATATAGACCCAAAGCTGCAGGGTTCTTACCCGGAGAAGGTCATAGGGCTGCTAATTAAAGGATTAGCATTTTGCACATTCTACTTCATTCATTTTGCACAATTCTACTTTATAAAGTATTAAAATTTAATGCCTCTCCAGTCATTTAAACAAAAATAATGTGCTTATATATGAAGGCATAATATAAC